>NC_064303.1:19589527-19737286 GCF_023373825.1 Bactrocera dorsalis | reverse complement strand
CCCAATCTGATAGTACATGTACTCAAAAGAATTTATAGAACATTCAACAATTCATAATGTTGGTCTCATACACACAGCTTTCATCATTTTATGCCACAAATACAATTCAGTAATCCAAAAATTTTATGTCTAATAATAAGTATAAGTGTGTAATATGTACAATATGTCAGAAGAGAGCACAGTACGCTTATTAAATTATATTCAACTGCTAATGTAACGATTACATACCAGCACACGGTGTGTTGCCTTTGAACCATTTCCCAAGGTCATTGCAAGTCAACTCTACCGTGTCATGCGGGTACAAAAACGAAAGGCATAGCAAGAAGGCGGCAGCCAAACATGTGGGTGACTACGCTGAAAATACACAGACACCCTCAAAAGGCGTGTCCCCCCCCTCACTAACAATGAAGCGCACAGTATATATGTATGTATAGTATGTATAAACAGGCAAAAGCACGAACAACCCACACCACTGTGGAGCCCACTCATTAGTGACCGACCAAGTTTATTTATACTCAGTTGACTTGTTCCATCCAACCAACAGCGAGATGGCAACACTAAATCGGTGCATGGCGACTTAGCCGCCACGCAAATGCTTTTGTTACCCAAAACTCCCAAACAGTGCTTACAAACCAAACATTTGCTAATAGCGCACCACACACACACAAACAGTCAGATATACTTACACAATGTTGTTGTTGTTGTTGTTTTTGTTGTTGTCTAGTTATTGGCCACTCATTTTGCTGTATACTTTGAACGACAATGTCGCTCCTCCCCCATGCATTGATTGACTGTTTAAGTATTCGGTGGTCAGATGTGGACTACATAATGCTCTGCTGGCGATGCGATTGTGCTACATATTGTTGTAGTTGTTGTTTTTTATCTAGCGGAGCGTGTGTAATACACAGCGGTAGCATGGATATGGAAATGTGGATGAGCGTATGGAGATATACATATATACATATGTGTGTGTGTTTGTGCGGTTGTTTGGCGCTCCAATATGTGCACCGTGCGCCGCCACACCACAGCGGCCTTGTTGATTTTGCATTAAATATTCCCGCTTAATACGTTAAACGCTGGCAGTCTCTCACCATTTCGCGTAAAACGGGCACCTGCTGTTGCAACAACACGGCCGCAGCCTGTCTATATGCACAATCTAATATACCTGCAACGAATTTGGCTTGCAAATATGCCGAAGCATGTTGCCGTAAATGCAGTGGTTTGTCCCTCTTAGTAAGTGAAAGCAGCGGCAAACACGTGCGCACACATACAGACACACCAACACGCATGAACATATATGTGTGGGTATGTGTGCGCACTCGCAAACAGCTGTAGCCAGGCTTTGTGCGGCATTAAAGTGCTTATTTGTGGTCAACACATACTCGCGCATTTGCATATACCGACATTTATGGTTCGCTTTTGGTTGCAAATGCATGTGTGTGCGTGTGTTGGTGCACAGGCTTTCGCTTCTTCATGGAAATTGGAAATTTAATTAAGGCAATACTTTGCTGGAGTAAACGTGTGCGCTAAATTGACTCGCACACCGTAGTGATTATTACTAATTTGTGGGGCGCAATCGAATTTTCAAAAGAGTTTGCATTGAGTAAACAGATGAGTGCAAATATGCGAGAGCCCTTTTTGTGATAGAGGTTTTTGGTGACGTGGTGACGCTACAGGGAGAAAATGAGATAAAGCTTTAACTTCGGTTGCTGCGTGAAGCTATAAGCCCCTTGGCAAATAAAAGAGTTACCTGAAAAAGAACATGTCCTTTGATCAGCTAATTTTATATGGCAGCTATGTGCTATAATAATTCGATCTGAACAATTTACTTTGAAGATTGTGTTATTGCTTTAGATGATGCGGATGTCCAGAATTCAAATTTCGTGAAGATATTCTCGACAAATGAAAGAGTTTTCTATACAATCACTTGAATCAGATTGTTCGATGTTTGTTCAGTAATCGTATAGTAGTGAATATTGATAGCTGCGGTCCAAGTTAAGCAAACTAAAAAACCGTTCAGAATCTTTCTGGGCTAGTGCATCCTTCATTTTGCAACACAAGAATGCCAGGGCATACTTATCCACGTCAAACGTTCGTAAGGAAGATGGTGTCTAGAGGCCGCCAATAGACAACTCAGACGTTCTGCAACAATGAATGGGTGGAGCCAATCCACGAGAATTATGTGCGCCTACAGTCAGCATACCTAATATACAAATCACTAATGTTTTGTCTGATAGACAGCATAACCTGGCAATCTTCTGCTAAGATCTTGTATCCGACCGTCTTATGTGTCGGCTGCACAGAATTCACTGAGAGCAAACTGCAAACCACTTTCATTCCGACGAACATATACGCTGATGACCGTCAATTTCATTCAGCCTAGATTCAGTATATATGCTGAAACAGCAAGCTCGATGGGAGTAAGTTACCTCACTAAGGTCCCTTCAAATTTTGTTTCTTGACCACCGCCACTCTGTGTGAAAAATCGGAGGGACTATGTAGTTCGCACCTAGAGTTTTCTTAATCGTAAAATGGTCCCCACTACTCCAGTACCTGTGAAGACCTACCAACCTAAGATAGTCTTACGTCCGATAACTCTCCGTTTGTCCGCCAGTAATGAAAAACTCTTGAAGGGACTTACTACATAATCCGTTCTTCACACACAACCATTTAAGCCTAGACGAACACTAGTCACAGCTTCCTAGTAAACCTTTTCTGAACAGACAGTACAACCATGTACAACGATGCTTTTGCGAGCACATCAACTTGTCTGTTGGCTACCGATCGAAGCACATAACCACAGCGACTCCCTTCAGGACTAAAGAGCGTGGAGCTATGAACTCTCGAGCTCATTCGTCGCACTAATCATGCGGTATTATTATCGAGGTGTAGCAGGGGGTGTCTGTTACGCTAACGACTACTGTTTTTACGCACCACAGGTCGAGTACTAGCCAAAAACCACTACATTAGGAGTTTCCTACGATTTCATACTCAGCGATGATTGGACGATAAATGAAGTCTTCAAAGATATGAACAAACGCCTATCCTCCTAAATAATTTACTCGCTGTTATTCATTGCTTAAAACTGTTTCCCTGTTAAAATAATTTACCGACACTGGACGAAGGAGTTATAGACCAGGCCCTGGCAGACATTTCCATCGATGATGTGACAAATTCCGATGTTAAATACTCCTAACATTTTAGATGTTAAATTTGGAAATTCTTTTACTCCTTATACTCCAAGCACGAACCTGATTATTCCAAAAGTAAAAATGGCATGCAACAAGATCCCCCTCAATTCGCTGGCCGTAGCAGTAGAAGGGTAATGACAAAGACCCCAAACCACGTTGTTAGCAACATACAAGGAAATATATCGTCCGGCCCCGGTTATGACCTATGTCGACTCAATCAGCCTCAATATGGTACTCATGTTTTGCATCAGGACAAAGATGGAGAAGATTCAGAACCTAAAACTCTACGATACGTAGAACAGAACCACGGCACACAAAAAACCCGCCCACGAGCAACGGAACAAAAAAAAACCCCCGGCCCTCCGGACTATAAAAGGATGTCTTATTTTCTGATGTCTTGTTTTTTCCATCGAAAACATTTACGCGAGTGAGAGAGGATAGTATGGAGGGGAGGCCAAGCGGCCCGCCATGCTGCTTGGGGTGGGGTGTGGTTAAATGAGGATAGGGCCCGCATGGCTACAAAATCATACTGTAGTCATCTTTAAGCGATGTGCTTTCTTAGGAACATTAGGTGATTATTCCTCCAGCACGTCGACGAACCTTAAACAACATACCGACCAGCCACATTTCGTACGCGACCTATTTCCGACAGAAACGGAACGCTTTATTCACAGTGGAGCTATTACCACCTTCATTGACTCCTCCCAATGACTGGTGTACTTGGAGTCCAAACACAATCGATCGTAGAACAAGAGCTCGAGTTGCGACTTAAAACAAGTGTGACCTTAGCGCAACTTTGTTCTGCGTATTGTAGCTGGTTAAACTCCTACTTATCCAGAATAGAAACTGATTCACGAAATATACATATGTACTGTATGCAAAGAATCTTCGCATAAAACTAATAACCTCTTCGCATGCTCAACTCTTATACACTTATGGTAACTTATTCAGTAATTTAGACAGAAGTCTCGCACAATTAATTACCCTCACTCACTGCTATGGATACATGAGGATGTTCCAAACAGAAATCGCTGGCATAGAATAATATTATTCGCATGGTTTTCGCTCACAGTTTTATAAGCCTATGCTTGGTTGGGTTTCAGTGTCTTCAGCGTATGACTTTTAATTACTTCGATGGTGGTATGGTACGTTCCCTGAAGCGGATTTTTCAGTTTCAAAAACAGCACAAAAGCCACAATTCTTCCAAACTGGCAGATATAGTGGCTGAGCCGATATATTACGTTGCGTGCTAAGACAAAAAGGTCCATAGCATTCATGATTAAGTGGGACACTCATTATTGTGATGAAAATTCCAAGGATCTTTTGACACAATTGCTCCCCGTAGATACCTCAAAATTTCCAAACCGTGTTCTCAATTGATCGTTTGACTTTTTGGAATGAATGCCTTGTGAGCCGCACCTACGCGTTCATTTTTCCGATTTTGAAGTGGAGTTCTTAGCTAAGTTTTACAGCGTTATTCATAGCCAGTTTGATAGCTTCGACATCACAGTCTACTTATAAGCCTGATAACATGATCCAAGTAAAGGTACTTTTTCCAATAGTCTTATTTTGACAGATCACGCATCAGTCGAGTTAAGCTGTCGTGCTATTTTTTGGACAATTCCGCTTCGATTCAAACCTTGGAGCAAAACATCACACGTGTCATTCGACAGTTACCCATCGTAATGCTCGAACGAGACATCAAAAATTGAACTGAACGGATGGACTATCTGGGTCGTAGCTGCAGCCAACATATTTTACTTTACTGTGTTCCCTCTTACTATTTTCTAGTTAACGGTCTTTCAACTTTTAATTTCCCATATCAAAATATCTGCCCTCATTTCTCCTTGTCTACATTATATTCTCCATTTTCGTAGGTTTATATTCCATTTTCTCTATTATTTTTCGGAAAAATTCCACCAACAAGAATTCCCAAGCTGTAATTTATCACACAAAAATGTGAAAAGTAAAAAATTAATTTACCTCAACTGGCAATAAATTAATTTTGCACACAACTGCTTTTAATTTACACGGCCACAAGCCAACACGAGAGAATGCAACTCAAGTGTCGTACTCGTATATATTCATATGTGCTACATAAGGGAGGTATGAGTATTCCGATATTTTAATACTCAAGTTTTATGTATGGAATAAAAATATTTAATAAAATTATAGTAAACTTTAAAAATACTTATATCCTGTATATTAAGTTTACCAGTATACATATGTATTTATACCCTGTATATAGCATTTGCCTTCAAGGTTTTAACACCAAGAGAGAAACTTAATTAATTCCGTTAGTTTATGAGATATCGATTTGAAGTTATGCACACATCTTTTTTAACTCAATAAGTTGCTTATTTGTTGAAACCATCGATATCGGACTACTATAGTGTATAGCTGCCATACAAACTGACTGCTCAAAATCAAGTGCTTGTATGGAAACGTTTTTTATTTTGAGAGTTATCTTCATGAAATTGGGGGTAGATTATTTTCCAAGAAAATTCCACAATATATGAAAAAATTTTCTTGATCGAACCACTATATCATATAGCTGCCATACAAACTGAACGTTTGAAATTAAATGCTTGTATGAAAAAACTTTTTCATTTGGTGAGCTGTCTTCAAAAAATTTGACTAGGATCATTATTTAAAGAAATAATGCAATCCATGAATAAATCTTTCAAATCGGAATACTATAGCATATAGTTGCCATACAAACTGAACATTCGAAATTAAATGCTTATATGGCGAACTTTTCTATTTGACGAGCTTTCCTTACGAATTTTGGCCTGTGTTATAAGCTAAAGTAAAATTATGATATCTGAAGAAATTTTCCTGATCGGTGTAGTATAGCATATAGCTACCATACAAAAGGAACGATGAAAATCAAATTATTGTAAGGAAAACTTTTTTGTTCTGCATGATATCTCCACGAAACTTGATATAAATTATCACTCAAAGCAACGCTACAATATTTGCAGAAATTTTTGAGATCGCACGAAGCTTTCATATAGCTGTCATACAAACTAAACGATCAAAATCAAGTTTTCGCATGAAAAATTCTTTATTTATTAAAACTATTCTACAAAAATCAAATTTTAAACTTGCGTTTTTATTTCTTTTTTTTTTAAACATATAAAAATTTTAATTATTCCAAAAAAAATTTCCCACCCTAATGCGATTGCAATTATTGTATAAACACAAAATCTCCACATATGCTCCTATGCAGCGCATAATGAAAATATTACAATGATAATCTCTTCGCGTTTGCACAGCTTATAACAAACCGAAAAGTATGTCTGCGTGTGTGTGTGAACACACAAACTACTGTAAATACAGCGCCGCCAAACTCACACTCAAACACTCAGCCCTCCAGCACTTTCGACATTCTTTTTTTTTCGCCATTCACGCCACTCGCCGCAATTTCGGGTTGTACTATTTAACCGCATAATTGCGGCCACTTTCATACCACTCCGCCGACCAAACGAACGACTACTGATTTCCCAGCGACTAGCCGACAATTTACCTCCCTTGTCTTCCTGCACAATAGCCCAGCGGCAAATTCGCTATATTAATGGCACCACTTCCGTCGCGCTGCGCTGAGACCGCGGTTATTATTGTTCGCTATAGATGCACTCCACAATATCAACGTTATCCTTGTTGTTGGCGACTGCCGCGCTGCCGCGTGATTTGTTGTTGCTTTTGCTGTTTGTCGCCATGATCTCCAACTTCCGGCCGCAACGGTCTGTTCGCCTTCCGTTGACATGGAAAAAATAAAAACCAAAAACAACAAACGCAAAATTTCTACAAAACGCACACACATGTGTTTATGTGTGTGTGTGTGTTTTGTAGAAATTTTGCATTTGTTGTTTTTTTTATTTATTTTTTTCCATGTCAACGCTGACAACGACGACGATATACATGTGTTTATGTGTGTGTGTGAGTGTGTGAATATGTGTTTTTGTTAGTACAAAATTGCGCTCAGCAGCTATTTTAATGGCGGCAAAAGTCATGGCCGCAGGTGTCAGCCAAAAATGTGGAATAATACTTACATATATAATATTAACATACATATGAGTAACTGTGTGTGTGTGTGATTTCGTTCAGAATAAAAAATTAAAATACATTATAACTGTATATGAATATGTATGGTATGCATAAGTATATGGCGATTATGTGACGCGCTCACGAAGTTTTGTTGTAAATTATTGAAAAAGTTGCAACACGCGCGGCATACAGTAAGCTGGTCATGCATAAAGCATGTGTTTGCAGCTAAAATTTATTTAAAATTCGTTGAAATAATATACTAATAGGCTAGGAAGAAAGTTTCAGGACTCTATGTTGTTTAAAAATATATTTATATAGTTTTATGAAGTTACTGAGAGGTTATGTTGACAAATATTTTTTCGTTGGTCGCGTGAATGGATAGAGAAAGTAGAGCAGGATGAAATAAAATTAACCACACAGTAATAAAAATAGTTGAGTGTCGTTGATGTATAAACTCCAGTTCAAGGTTATATATTATATTTCTTAACATATTAGGTATTGAGAGCTATTAATAACAAATTGCAACAAAGTTTGATTAGGTAATACTGGCCATCTATCACGAAATATATACATATAAACCAACTTATCTTTAGTGTTGCTGGATAGAAGTTAAGTTTAACACGAGCTGAAGTATTCGTCACATAGTATGGACACGCTTCTTCTTAACTTTAAGAGCGATCTAACTTCGATGACTCAGCTCATACCTTGTACAACGAAGCTCTTAGACATCTCAAACGAGTTTTTAGTAAGACTGGGCGGAACCATAGAAGACGCTCTCATGCTCATTTCTCTGCACTTTCTGCATGTATCGTCGTTACTAATGCTTATCCGCCTCAAATATGAGGTCAGTACATTATCACCTTTCATTAGGCTAACACCGTACTGCAGACCTTTTGGGATGGATGTGTAAAACGTGTACTATTGCTCTTTGGCGCTCTTGCACATTATCTTGATGATTCTGCATTTCCTCCAGGCATTCCTTCTCACCATGATCCGTCTTTCAAAAATTTCATTCTGTATCGTTTTCAGTGACTTAAAATTTATAGTTTAGTGAAGGTACTTTGGTACGCCAGTAAAGAAAAAGATGGTGTCTTTGAACCCAACATCTATGCAACCGCTTTCCGACAGCCGGTACAGCTACTTCCACCCTGCTTCTAAGTGTATTGTCCGACGAATTACGATATGAGATTATTGCCTCCATTGCCGTTTGGCGATTGAGGTGCACAGGTATATTGTTATTGTTTCGATCACTTTCAGCATTGTAAGCCATCTCAACACCTTTTTTGATTGCGCAAATTTCTGCCTCTAAGATACTGCTTGAAGGGTCGCATAAGACCTAGTTCCGCGCAATAGATCACGGTGCCGATTCCATCATTTCGATCTATTCATTTAGTTGTTAAAAGATTCGCCAGCGCTTCTGCGCCATCTATGCTCCTCTAATGTAATTTAATATCCGCTCCAATTCTGTATGATATTTGGCAGACAGCGGTCCATCAAACCAAAAAAAAATATAGATTTGACTAAGAGTTTGTAACTTCAAAGCGTGTAGATCGCTTTCACTCTTTCCTTCTCATTAAGTTCCCATATCAGTCTGAAATCCAGTATTATTCCCAGGTTTCTTAATTAACTCTGTAGAGCCTCGGATTGCCATGTCGAAATTTTGTACGTCCTTGTCAAAAGTATCCTGCTTCTTATCGGCATTAAACTCTAGGTTGGCCAATACTGTCCATGCAGCTCGTTAGGCCTTTTATTCGTGCTATGATAGCGAGCTCCAGTTGGGCTGCTTTCAGCCTGATGACGGTTACGCCATTGAAGACATTGTTAGATGCTGAATGAATTTATCGAATGTAAGTAAACTCGCTAAAAGCACTATTCGTTTGTATGTGGGGTATCCATGCCGTGGGACTTCTACACTTTCAATGGCGCTTCAGATAGCGCTTAGAGTTAATCTGAGCCTACCAATTTAAATACAGAAAGAATGGAAAAAGCTTGCAAAAATAAACTAAGAGGACTCTTTTCAAAATATTTTGATATTTTACAAAGACAAAAAAGTAAGATAGGACCAATTTCATTATTTCGAAATATTGTGAGATTTAAACATTGCCTCTAAATGAACTCACAACAACTAATAACCATAGAATGCAATAAAAATATTTATAATACTTATTACATACTAACAAAACGTATTTGCTACATTTTCTTTATTTACAAAATTCCTGCCATTCAACGACGTCAACCCACAAACACAACTCAACCCAATGAAACAACTCCACTTGCTTGCTTCGCTTGTATTAATTGCCAATTAATGACATTGAAACAATCTGCTGGACCAACACACCGACACATCAACAACGATTATAATAACAACAAATTAATAATGGTGTCGACAATCGCTGCATGGTGCCGAACGCAATAACAATAAAAACAACACTTCTGAAAACCAACCGCACTTTAACGACGCAAACAAACGCAATAATAACAATTATGCTGGCGATGATGATGCTATCGCTGTTGGTGATTTCACCGACGGCGTGATGATTTTATGGATGGCTTGATGTGGTTGACGCTGACAACGACGACGATGATGGCGTTTTGTGATATTATGATATTAAACTCTGTTGGGATTGGTAATGTACAAAAATGTAATTGTGGTAAATTGAACACTGACATTGATAAATCAATATTTTTAATGGAAAATAAAAAAAAAATTATTTAATATAAAAAAAAAATTATTTATATTAAATTAAAAATAATATATAAATAAATTATATTAAACAAAACACCAAAATTGTTTTTTATTCAACAACATTAAACTTTAAACAAATCATTAATTTTGAAAATAAAAATAATGAAATTTTAAAATAAAAAAAAAATTAAAAATATTTAAACAATAAACTAAATTATTAAAATTTAAAAATATATAAATAACAATAAACTTTAAATAAATCATTAATTAAAAAAAAAAATTAAATTAAAAATCAAAAAAAATTAAATAATTAAAAATAAAACTAAAAAAATGAACAAATATGGAAATGCAATATTGTAACTTTAACAAAACAAAAATTACTTTATTTTTTTTTTACATAAAATTTTTGACTAATTCAATGAAAAATTATTTAATTAAAAAAATTTAACAAAAAAAATATTTATTATCATTAAAATTATATTTTTTTTTAATAAATAAATAAATTTAAACTAAAAAAATTGACAAAAATTTAAATAAAAAATCCTCTTTTTACATATAAATATTAAACTTTGAATCTATCAACGAAAAATTATTTATTTACATAAAAACTTTTTAATGAAATTTAAAAAAAAAATTATCTTAAAAATCTATACTGAAAAACTCATAATTCTTCAAAACTATGTTTTAACAACCAAATTTATTTCAATCAAAAACGCTCGTTAAATCGAAAAAAATCAAAAAACTACCCACAACAAACGAAAATGACCGCTAATCATAATTTCTGTACTAACATAACAACAACAACACTGTATTTACCGAAAAACAACACCAACAATGCACACTTCCTGCATTGTAAATATTCGTTGTCATGCTATCAACAACAATTCAACATTTACTGATGACTATCACAACAATCGCTTTGCCAAAAAATAATCAACACACAAAAAAATCACGAAAAAATAATTTCAATCTGTGTTGGTCAACATGCAATAACAACATTACCCACCGCAACTGAACAATTTCGGTACGCTCGACAACATAACAATAAATGTGGGAAAAATAATAAAAAAAATATATATATAAAATTAAAAAAAAACTATAAAAAAAAATATAAAAAAAAAATTTAAAAAAAATATAAAAAAATGTTGTGCAAAATTGGTATAAAATATTAATAAATTGCTACTAAAATTGTGGTAAAAATGGTAAAAACATAAAAAAAAAATTATACAAATTTAAAAAAATAAAACGACAAAATTCACCCACAACTTTTATGCGCCACAAAATATGCAACGAAATATTGGAAACCATGAAACAAATTGTATGATTCACTTGCCTTTTATCGAACAACACAAACTCATGTTGAAATATAACACACCAACACACATGTGAAAAAATACAAAAAAATGTGCTTAACCGTTACAAAATAACCAATTTGCAACAAAAATTTCATGCGCTTCGTTTTTTCTGTTACTTGAACACTTTTCGGCATTTGAATAACGGCAACAATATATATTAAAAAATATATATACAAAAAAACAACAAATTTGCTACAAATGTGAAACACCTGGCGCGTCATCTCTAACAACACATGCCTACAACAAAACCGAATCTAACGCTCGTATACCTACTACAAACATTGTACATCCCGTTATACGAAACTCCAACTGCATTTCCATGCATCCAACACTTATCTGCTCATCATCTCCGGCTTCCTTGTCTCACTGCATTTGCTGCACTTGTTTTTTCCAATTTTTTTTTTTTGTTGGCTTTGCCACTCTTCGCTCGTTGCTTGGTTTACCGGCTTCGTGTGCTATTCTATCGCTCATTCGCGCACCTCTTATACAGTCCCGCCGGATATCCTCGATTATCCCACCAGCACGGATATGGTTGTGCGCGAGGATAGTAATGTGACGCTCAAATGTGCGGCAACGGGCTCACCAGAGCCGACAATTACATGGCGACGTGAAAATGGAGTACCCATTGAATTGGCCAACGGCTCTGAGGGTAAGTACCACCCAATCCACGTATTTCTATATACACACATACATACATATGTACGTCGTTAAATGTGTGCTGCTACATATGAATATTTATACATATGTGTGTAATTTGCTTGGGCAGTAGGGGTGAATGACTGTATGACTGAGTGGGTGGGTTTTTTTTTGCGTTGAAATATTGCAAGGTTCATGTGGTTTCAATTGCCCACGTGTAGACGAATGCAGTAAAGCTTGCTACGAAATCTACGAAGGGTGTGTATATTAGGCTTGTGGGTTTTATAAAGTTTTTGCTGACTAGTTAATGGCAATTTCTCTAATCTAGTGTATAAATTATAAGATAAGGGAGAAAAATATTCTTTTGTTTATATTCTTTTCTCCCCAGAACAACTTTTTTGTACCTTCCTGTTACAGGGATCATAAGAAACCCAAGTGCCTTGTTTCTGAATCATTCCTAGCGCATGTAGTCGCTTTGAAATGACTCCTCTTGATGGATTTCAATCCTGAAGTAAGATCTTCTTGCTTTTGTCACGGGTCCTCATGAATCCCCCCGATTAAAGGTTTTTGGCCTTCCTTCACCCGGACGTCCTTTAATATCGAAATCGCCGCCTCAAGAATTGAATTAATTATCATTGTTGGCAATTTAAGAAGATAAGTATATTCTTCGTAAAATCTGTCTGTTGAACAAAGAAATCAGTGTCATTGTTTAGGTCAATAACTATGGAATTTTTAATTATCTTGTGAAAAAAGATCGACCAATTCGTGCTTTCTCGTAAAATATTCCCAGAAAAAGAAAAGATTTTTTACAATAAATCTTTTTTTAACACTAAATTCGCCAATAAACTCAAGTTTACAGAACAATTTAAATTTTAGAGAAAACTGAAATATCGGTCTGTAGTTCTTCCGGTTCAGAGTCGCAAGCACAAGCTTTTAGGTGACAGCAAAAAAAGTCCAGTGAAAGACTCAAACTACATCATAACCAGATAAAATCACAAGCAACTACAGTATCATGGCATTACTAATATATCTGTTTCTTTTGATGTGAGTCAGAGGATTATTATAGAATTAGAATGCGAAAGGGACACGAAGCAATAATTGGGTAGCCTAAAAAATTAAAAAAATAGATTTGATTCGGAACTTAACAGAAAGTTTTCACATTTCGAACTTATTTAGAGCTCTCTGAAGTAATACCGGAGAAAAATTTAGGTTAACGGAAAATGAATGAATTAAAATAAATAAATCTTTCAACTAATTTCAAGGAAGTTCTCGCTGTTTTCTTTTATGAATATGCAATTTTATTGTAAGGAAATGATGACAGTTGAATTATTCGAAGTATTGCCAATCCCTAATCATAACTTTTTCCAATTTTTTTGGCCATGTCGTCTTGTGAGGAGAACTGTTTCTTGTCATACCATGTGCCATCGGACACAATAAATAGTAAACGAACAATGCAATATCTGAGGAATATAGCAGATGGGGTAACCTTCCCATTTAAGCGATTTTACAGAGATTTTAACGGATTTAGGAACATGAGACCGAGCGTTGTTTTGCAGCTGGGTAATTTTTCCGTGCCTCACATGGTATTGGGATCATAAAAAACCCATGTACCTTGTTTCTAAATCATCCCCAGCGCATGTAGTCGCTTTGAAATGGTTTCTATTGATTTATTTTGTTTTTTTATCATTTTTATGCTTGCGCAACGATTTGAAGTTCCCATTTTCTCCGCCATTAACTTCTAGTGCATCGAGGCTACAATTAATTTGGACTTGGCTGAATCGATTCTGCTCGTTATTCTAATCATTTATATACTTGTATGTATTTGCACTTTATAAAGCCTCTGACTTTTCCTGCAGGATGTTATAAGCTGCGTGTTAAAGTTAGGGGTTACAGTGGTTTCCTCAGGTAACAAACAATACTTTTTTTCATATAAAATAAAAAAAAATTTATTAGAATTTTTTATTGTTAGAAACATACACACAAAGAAATTCTGAAATTATTGCTTTGGCAAGATAACTGCTTACGAGATTTTTCTTTTCAATTAGTTGTAATCGAAAAAAAGCCTTCGTCCAAGTCTTTAAGAATTGTATCTCAAAGATCTGTGTAAAATTTTATAAAGATCGGTTGAGTATTTCTCGAAAAATCTTCTCAACCGACTTCAAAATCACAGTTTCAAGCAAAACGCGCCACGAACGCACAATTTCTCAAGGCTGTATCTCAGGAACTTTTACTCGGATAAACTTAACAATTTAGGACAATATTCTCGAAGTATTTTGTAATTTAATAAGATAATAAATAAGTTAACTTTTTGAAACCCATAAGCCCTTGTCACCCCTTAATATGAGTATACATTATTCAGGGTATATAGAGTGGAGGGACGGAAGGAAGATTAGTAGAAAATAATAAGCCAACATTTTTCTGGAGGTAATCGAAATAATTATATATATCATGTAATTAAATCTAATTCTAAAGGAGTCAGTCTTTCAGAGGATTCCTTATCTAAAATCCAATGGAAACACAGTTTATTCAATACTAATCGGTAGGTATTCAACACAAAAGGTATACGAACTATCCGATGTTATTTTCGATCGTTTCTTAGCGTTCTCAAACGTATTATTCTGCAAGAATCCGCCACATTTGTGGTAAGCCTATCCAGTTGAACGATCCAGGCTTCAGTCAAAATACCCAAGAACTCTATGTTTATATGAAGACATAGAGATAAACACACAGTAAAGTTCTTGTTGTTATTGTAAAAGGCAGCAAATATCACACTCTACTGTGTTGGGAACGAAATACTTATAAATCAATCATTAAATACTTCTGACGTTAAAGTTTCATAACGCTCGCTCTCCGTAACTTAAGCTGATTATTCTCAGTCGTTTGTGAAACCATAAATAGACTCTATTAATTTTATATTTCGTGTCGACGAAGCGTACTGTACCCATTGCAAATCTCTCAAGACAGAACTGGAAGACGAATATCTATCCTATCTAGCTTTTGTTAAGATTTTTAACCTCACCGGGTAGACAGCAGTAAAAAAATTACCAGCTACAACCTTTACAATTAGAGTACCAATAGCTGGCTAGCGCTCACCAGCTTCTTTCAGTAAGTAAGTCCCACAAACTTAAGGTTCGAAAGCAGTAGAAATTGATAAGCGTTCCCATTACCTGCTCGATCAGGTTCCACCTTTAGTCAGCTAAGCTCAATTTACAGCTAGAAATATATATCTTTACCATAAAAGCAACCACGTTGCTGCTCTTACCCTAACACCCTTTACCACTGCTGGCAAAATTTCAAAAGAACCACAGTTCTACAAGCATTTGGCGCGCATAGCTGAGCACTTTTCCACCGCCATACTCGTTTACGGCAAAGCGCAACATGCGCGCCCCAACCAACTACCACAACTACTAACTACGAGAAGTACAATCAAAAAGCGTGGAACTTTTTTGTTTCTGACCATTACCCGAGTAGCGAACGTTATTGGCATTTGGCAGCGAACTTTTGTAGTATAAAAGGAGTAAAAACGGGAAAAAGAAGACCATAGCAAAGCGATTGAGGTGAACATGGTCGCAGGCATACACGGAAGACTCTGAGTCATACACAGTGTGCGCCAGAAACGGAACCGCAACACGTAATGCTGTAAATCGAATGTGAAAAATTCACCAGAATACTTAAGTATTACGGGAGTAAAGTGCAATAGACGATGGCAGCTAACGGTGATGGCGGTGGCGATGGCGATGACGACGGCGAAGTGGCCAACAGTCGTTCGCAAGCAGCAGAAGAGACGCTTGAGCGGTAGATGGCTGCCAGTGGCGATTACAAAGGACGTTTCGACTGGCAGTGGTACCAACATCCATACATACACATACATGTCAATATATAGAAATAACTGTTGTTTTTATTGCTGTGTGCATGGAGGTGTGCCTTTCGTATGCACGCTGCCAAATGGTGAGTAGGGAAATGCGGCAAGTGACCTTCCTCGCGGCTTAAAAATGTCTGCAAAACTCGTTTAGTCGTGATTACGAGTATTACTGTTGTTATTATTATTATTGCTATTTTGTTTGTTTTTGGTTTTTGTTTCTTTCGTTATTTTTTTAAGTATTTCTTTTGTGCCAACTTTTTTACTATTAACCGTATATATATTTGAAGTTATTTTATTATTAGTACTCTTTGCAACTATGGCCGATATTAAACTGTTTTGTTTTTGTTGTTGTGTGGTGTTGTGGCTTACGCGATTTAGTTTGAAATTGGTGTTACAGAAAGTTTTTACAATATTTGGAATTTTGCTGTTTGAAGCGCGTCGGTCGTGTTGCACTGATTGGCCAATTGCGGGCGACGTCATTAAAAGTAAAATCAAACTTTTAGTGTTTCTATGAAAATACTCGTATGTCGGTTTGATTGAACCTGCCAGCAATTACAGTGAAAATTAGACATGGATTTTGGGTTGAAATTATTTTGATGGAAATTATTTTAGCGTTTTGCAACTTTGTTAAGCGAAAGTATGTGCAGTTAAGAGCAGTGTAATATTCATTTTAGCCCTATATTTATTCACGGTTCTGGCAACCTGCTTTTCACAAAATATCTTTAAAAAAATTCTCAGGATATGGTTAGCTGAAAGAAAAATTGAAAGCCCACATAACTCTCGCAAGTAAACACTCAGCGATATGTTTGAAGCATATGCCTTTCAATAATATTGTATAATCACCCGTCTAAACACAGACGGGAGTTGTTTGAAGACTCTTATGGATTTCAGTGAGAATTCACATAATCTCGAATAAAAACAAATACATTATTTTTGCTTTAAATTTAAATATATATTTGCCTTATTTGGAGAGAACAAAATTTATTTGAAATTGCACTGTTTTGTTTGACAACTTGATGCCATTTTGGAACCAAATTCATAATGCCACTCTTTTAGTAACCCTCGTCCTTACTAACAAATCACTGCTACAGTCGATTTCCAAAAGCTTCACTTGAGACGAATTTTTCATCAGAAAATTCTTTTATTATAAAAAGGAACAGGTAGTAACCAGTTAGTTTACATTACGAGGAAGATGACTAAAAACCTTCCAAACATAAGCTTTAGGAACTTTATAAATTTTCAGCCGGCTGGCTCGGGTTTTCCTTTTCATCGATGGAAAAATGTAATTTATGGCGTATTGTTCTTTCAATACTGAATATAGCAATCACAAAACTCTTTCAAAAGTTTTTTAAAAACAATATCTTACCTTTCTAATGCACCGAGCATACTTATGGTATACAACGCGAAACAGCTGTTAAAGTCAATTTTCGGAAATCCTTCAATGGCGGTCGTTTGAGTTGAGCTGAATAGCCAGAAGTCACTTGATGGTAGATGGAAAGCATTGGTTCACAAAAGTTAAAGCGACGCTGTTTTTCGATTTATTGACCTTTCTTGGGCTTAAATGGTATTTCAAAATGGTTTTCACTGCGCCCTCCGATATTCCAACGATGCCAGTAAGATTTCTGACTGTTAATTGTCAATTCTCAAGCACCAATTCCTTCATTATACTAACGTGTTGATCATCAGTTAATGTTGTTGGCCATCGTGGACATGATTCTTCTTTAACATGTCCTCGACCCTTTTTGAATAACATGTACCAATCAAAAACACTTGCAACAAACAATTATCACTGAAGGGTCTGTAACTATGTTCCTATAAAAACATTTCACGTATTTTCATTAACCGGTTAAAAGCTGTTCGGAAAACAACAGCTGGGAAGCTTTGCCTACACGGCCTTACCCAGACCTTGTTCTTCTAACTATCATTTGTTCTGGTTCGTGCAGAAAGCTTTCACTTAAAAACGGTTCACACACAAAAGAGTTAGTATCAAAAAGTTCTTTTTGGATGGAATTCTCAAATCTCCAGAAAGACGGGAACAAGTCTTTATTACATAAACAGTCAAATAAAAAAAAAACAAGTAAGGAAGGGCTAAGTTCTGGTGCAATCGAACATTTTATACTCTTGCAAGTTGCAAGAATCAAAGCCAGGGAAATATTATACTATAAGGTGGAAAACCAATCACATGGAGCAAGGTCAAGTGGATGTTCCAAAATGCTGATATTAGTTATATAGGGGCAAGGCCAAGTTTTCGCTCAAATTTATCTATTTTAGACCCAAAGATACACTCCGTTAAGTAAAACATTCTATCTCATTTTCATAGAAATAACTTACATATTGGCCGATATATGCAGTACAAAGTCACAACGAATTTCGAAAATCTTTATATGAAGTACATATGTATATGGGGTCTAAGGGCAGTATTGGTTCGATTTAATTCATTTTTGACATACAGACATACCGTTATAACAGAAAGATTATCCCTTAATTTCAATTATATATATCACACATTGACCGACATATCAAAAGTCAACTATAGGTACCGGGATCGAAATACTCGGTACCTAGCGGCTTGAACAGTTTTTATTGGATTGAAACAATTTTTAGTCATGCTAAGGTGACACACACTAAAGACAATTTTGCAAAGTTAAGCCGTGCTGGAAACTGAACGAATCAATTGGAACTTAAATTGAATTTTCATAGATGATATGTAATAAAAAATCTATGAAAATTCCATACAGCCTTGCTTAAAAAGTCGAATATCTCGAGAAGTATTAATGATAGTGATTTTGACCTCGAAACTTTTTTATAGCAAATAAAATTTTCTACAAGTTTGTGATGAACATTTTTCCTAGCTCTTGTCATTTAGGAGATATATATAAAAAAACCGAAATTCTTAGAAAAATCGGGTTTAGAGCCCCGTACTACCTCGCCGGAGTGCCCTGGGCACTTTTGTAGCGTGAACAATTCCCAGAAATATGCGTCTAAAGTCAAAGCGATGCCATAAAATACCTCTGATCTGTAGGAATTTAAAGATAAAAGCTCATGATTGTAGTGTATTTTCTATGGAAAATTTTTGCACGCCTTGGTCAGTTCTTAATGTTAATATGAAGAGCAAAAATTTTCGGGGTAATCTTTTTGGGGTATTTTCAAGGAAATTTCGTGACGGGATTGAAAAAAATTAATATTTCAAAAAAAAAAAAACTCCCTAATGTACATATATATGTATTTTTTAAATTTTTTTTAATAAAACACAAGTTCGTTTTAAATCTTCAAATATTTATCAAAATAAAAACATATAAGCTGAATACATTAAAAGAAAAATATTGTACTCGTATATTGCGCTTGAGAAAATGTAACTAATCCATAAAAAGTTTAATACATGAATATATTAAATATTTGGTGACACATATTCCATAATACCGATAAAATTTGCACACGAATTTGTCTCATCCAAAGCACTCAAACATTTATCGCAAAGCACTGCAAAGTTCGATGGCTTTAGACGCAATAAAACTGGCAAAAACACACAAAACAACAACAAAATTGCAGTTATAATATGCTAAATACCTATGTACTCGTATATACATATATATATAAATATATATATATGCGATGCATATATACATATATGATTATATATGGATATATACAAAGCATATGCAATTCTGTGGCAGCTTGTTAGCAAGTCATAATCCACTCATTGCAGCCATTCAAATGGCTTTCAGTGGTTTTGTTTTGTATTTGTCGAGTACGTGGCATGCACAACCTGCACAAATGCAGCTGTACCGTCTTACATACACATATGCATTTATGGTTTGGCTAAAACTATGCCAACTGTTATTATAGCCATTATGCACTTGTTGTTAAGTTTGCTCTTTTCGTGCTACTCCACCCCCCTTATATGGGCACTGCAGAGAAAAAATAATATTTTCCAAATTCATTTGACAACAACAAACTACATACTAGCTATTAAGTGGGCACTAAGTTATATTTGTTTGTGCAAATGTTTGCTCGTATGCAATAAAGTACTCTAATGTCGTTTGGGTGCCCGTTTTTATTGTCAGCTGGAGAAATTCCATAAAAAGCTTAACAGCCAACATGGAAAAGGTCGATTTTCGGCATGCGAGTTTTATGGCAACTTAACAGCTGACAATATCAACCTCAGTTTGGGACAATTTGGCTGGTTTACAATATTAGCATATATAAATTTTTATTTGCTTTTGAAATTTTCATTTATTATACACATTCAACTGCGGAGAAAAGGTGTGCCAATTATATTTATATGGCTTCACAAATTTTTCATTTTGGTGATAAAATGTTTGTAGTATTTTCCTCTAATTTTCGCATTAATTTTGCACTTTTCATAATGTAAAAGGGTATACAAAATATTTTCCTCGATTTTGTTCGGGGATATTGCATGGCAATTGCACCAGAGATCTTAGCATTGTCTTCATTAATAATTCATACCAAATTTTTTAAAGATATATTGTCAAATAATGGAGGTTTTGATACAACAACTTGATTTTCATCGGAGGTTTTGAGTAACAGATATATGCTGTAGTGATCCCACATCGGTGTTTACGCCCAATGAACAGTTTCTTGATGTGAAAAGAACGTGTCCAAAGTTTCAAACCGCTATCTCAAAAGTGAACGAAATTAGAAGGATATATTTAGAGGTTATTTTCTCGACACTGTATAGCAATCAAGCCATTGCCAAAATATCAACCAAAATGAATCGAACGGACTCCCAAGAAATGTTGAGCTCTTTTGTCATTACTCTTACATTTGTCTGAGAATTTTCAAGCAATATATTCTTCATATTTTTTAATATTTTCATGAGTTGAAGAAGTCGAAAGTCGTCTAAAAGGTCGTCTTTGAAGGCTTTGTTCCATTCGTTGGTTTGTATTTTTGACAAAACTGAATCACCGTTAGCTTTTTCAAATATTAGCAAATGTCCGCATCCGAAATTTGGTTAGATACTTAAGTAGCTGCTATAAGCAAACTGGTTGACAAATCGCACTCATATAAAGCATAATAATTAAGGACAATCCTATCAGACTAGGGAAATACATCTCTTTGGAGTACCACTTATTTAGCGAATTTGAAAAAAATTTGGGGTACTTTTTCGTATATATGTATGTATGTATTTTCCAATCTTACATTAATTTTGATTTCCCTCGTTTCGCGAATCAATTGAAGAAATTATATAAATCAAAGAAATTAGTTAACTTCCTATTTCACATAAAGTACGCAGACAAGAAGGCTGGTCGAAATATCAAATATCAATCAATAATCAAGTCGCTCTTAAGGATCACAAAAACGTTAACCTTTTGTGTGACGAACTCTTCACTTCAAATTAAACTGAATCTGCATCTGGCATTACTAAAACACCAATGGCAGCTCTTCTTTTAATCGTCAAAACACTTCTCAAAATCGATTTTGGGATAGCCGTTAGCTCTTTCAGATATTTTCATTTATCATGAAAAACTCCGGCTCTTAAAGATATTTTCAAGGATTTTAATTAATCTTGTAAAACAGGGCCGCCGTTTGAATGTTCTTTTTTTTTTTGATGTAGTCAAAGACACACTAAGCCAGGTCTGGCGAACATAGAGGTTGGGACTTCGTTACACTATTGTTTTTGACCAATAATTCACAAAGACGCAATAAAGCGTTAGGAAGCGCATTATAGTGATGCAAAATCCATGAATTGCTTTATGCAAACGGCCTAGAACTTTTACTACACCTTACTGACAGTTTAACGTTGAAACTGAAATTCATGATGCACTATGTCGTTAAAGTGGAAAAAAACAGTAAGAATAACCTTTACGATCGCGTGCACTTTTGGCATGAGCAAATCGATATGTCGACATCGCCAGTGACTTCTCTGTTTGTGATCGATCGATCATTTATCACATTTGCTTTCACTTTTTCCACGTTTTCGTTGGTGGTTCTGGCGTTCGGGGCGCTCGTCTTCTTCAACGTCTTCACAGTCATCTTGGAACGTTTATGCTTATATTTGAAAATTCTTGACTCATCATAGGCCTTTGCTAACATTTCAAATACTTTGTTGTACTTTATTTTATTTTTTACGAAAAATGTTATAAAAATTTTGTGATCAATATTTAACCAAACGAAAATCGCCAAGCACGACTAATCTTAGCTGTTGCTACAGACAAAATAATTAACGAATGCAGCTTAAAATTGTATCTTACTTCAGTGAGGTGTTTTATTATTTAATATAATAAAATAAATTGACAGTTGCAATATTAAAATACACGAAAATTTAAAATTACCCTTATTTTCTGAACACATCTCTTATTTTCATGTTTGAGTGCGTTGCTTTAAATGGTTAAGAGTTTCAGACAAAGTATATTTCCAGCCATTCAGGGAACCTTCTAAACTTTCCACCATATCTTGGGCGATAAAAATATTAGAAACTACCAAAAGTAGCAAAAGATTCAAGTAAATATTTTGCATGGGTCTAAGAAATGAATATGTATGAATTAAAGTAGTCAAAAGTATTTTGTTTATAAAAATATCATTATTAATATAAAACCTGAGAACGTTTATAATAACGATCATTGGTATACATGAGCAGTTTTTACTTTGATCTGATTTTTGATTGTTTTGAAATTCTGTTTAAATACTCGTTTTACTTTGTTTTATTTCAGTGCTGAGCGTTGAGGGTGTAACTTTGGTTCTGCCGCGTGTGAAACGTCAGCATATGGGTGCATACTTATGCATAGCATCGAATGGTGTGCCGCCATCGGTGAGCAAACGCATAACGTTGATTGTGCATTGTAAGTATAAACTAATTTCCGATATGAATATTAATACAAAATTTATATACATAAATATATATGAGTGTATATATTATTTTTAAACTATTTTGAAATGCATAGCTAGTATGTACACCACTGCGTATGAGTGATCTTGAGTATATGAAAACAAATCACCTTTAATTTTATCTTCTTATAAGCGAATAGATTTGCATGCCTTTGTTTGCTTCGCCTAACGCTACACAAAACTCGCATTCGTCAACATGTTATATAAAAATTGTATTGACAATGTTGTTGTGATTGGCTTAAATCGAAATTGTATAAAAAGTAAATTCCGGATTACGATTTAATAATGAAGCCAACATTAAAGCAACGATTGGTGATTGAAAAACAAACATTTATTGAAATATTGGTTTGATTACTAAAGAATGTTGTTGTTGATGAGGTGAACGAACTATGGAAATGTTACTTAAAATAAAAATTTAAATAATAATAATTTCCGTGATGCATTTTGGCTACGAAACTCCATAAACGCACCTGTTATTTTTTTTGTACTTTTTAAAATGAAATTGGCTGAAAATCAATATTAGTTATCAATATTTATTATTAGTAGAAAAAAACATAAATAATGAACAAATAAACTGTAGTTTCAAGTTATTTTGCTGATTTTGGGCGGGCAATTTATACACTCGTGGCCACGAAAAACTTACCACTATATTTTCTTAAATTTTTTTTCGCACTTTTTCGTTCGTTTATTTTCGTTTCGATTTTATTGTTTTTAAAGTTATACACCCACTAAAGTTCATGCTTCAATAGAAAAAAAAAAATAAAAAAATATTAATTTCAAATTTAGTGTAAATGAAATTAAGTAAAAAAAATAATTTTGCCATCGCATGTCAGTCTCTTACATTTCGAGCACATTTTGTATAGCTCACTATCTTTCAATTGATTTATCTATAGCTGAATGTGTTTTGTTTTGACTGTTTAGTGTTTTTGATTAATAACATGTCATTAACTTATTTCTCAATAAAAAATTTCAATACTGCAAAAAAAACCGCTATTAAATGGAGTCAAATAAGCACAATACTTGAAAATTTTGGGTGGTAAGGTTTGCGTGGGCACGAGTGTATAACCTTAGTTACAAATACTTCTTGTTAGAAATCTGTCTACTTTTCGTTGCATTTGAAGACTTGAATTAGTCTGTATGAATTTTTTAAATTTCTTTAAACTCGGCTATGTCTTTGACTGTGTTAAATTGGCATAAATCAGCATAAACTCCGCTGGATAGAATACCACAGAGACTTTCAATGGGGTTTAAGTATGGAAAACAAGTGGACCAGTCGGAACTTGGAATATATTTTTTTTCTTAAAACCCCATTTGTCTCTCTGAAACATTGAATTGCGGCACTGTCTTTCTAAAAAATTTAGTCAAAACCATAAAACTGCAAAACTCTTCTGTTTTACCGATCATCTTTTTTTCCAACAAATCCCAATCAAACTGTCTTTGTTTTGCACGATATTTTCCTGTTCCTGAAAGAGGAACGAAAAGGCGATTTTGTATAGAAACAGGGGTTTTACATGTTTTTTTCGCGGTATATGTTTGGCCCGATAAACCACGTAAAAAGAGTATCACCTCTATATGACTGGTTTTACAAAAGTTACTTATACGCATGGGTGTACAGAGTCGCTCATGTAGATATAGCTGGAAATACTAATGTTGATATTCGACCGTTAGGAGAACAATATCAAACCAAAATAAAAGTTATTTTTTAAGATTAAATAACAGTATATTTGTTTTAAAAATAAATTTTAGTTAATTCCACAAAATAAGATATTTTTTATTAATAATAATTGTAAAAGTCTGATATGGGTGTTTTTAATGTTTAAAAACAACTTAATATTCAAATAAATTTTTAGCTTAAATAATAAGAATAGCAATAAAACAGATGGTAAATAAGCATACTGCATGAACTACCTGTTAGCCATATAGATATGTTATATATTTTAGGTTTTAAATCTGTATGCTCAAATATTGATTTCGTATATTTTAAACATATTTTTCAGTCCCGCCAATGATAACCGTGCAAAATCAGCTGATCGGTGCAGTGGAAAACAAAAATGTAACTTTGGAATGCCAATCTGAAGCCTTTCCTAAGTCAATTAATTACTGGACGAGAGAGCGGGGCGACATAGTGCCACCAGGTAGTAGTTTAATGTGCAATTTCACAAAATTAAGATAATAAGTATTGGCTTTATAATAAGTAAAAATATATATATGTTTAAAAAATACATATCTTCAGTAAGTAAAAATACAACTAATAAGCAAGGGTGTGTGATTTCATGCGACCACGTTGAATCAGAAACTTTTTTTCAGATTGCGGGTATTAAATTAATAATTATTATGGTTTCCCACATTTTATTAAAAAAAATATAAAACTTACTTTCAATAAAAAATTTCATAATCAATAAAAAAATGTTGACAGTTATTTATAAAATTAATTTTAACGAAATAATTTCACTAAATTAATAAAAATTCCAATGTAACTATTTCTACAAAAATTTGAACATTTTTTAAATAATAATTTAATTATCAATAAACGGAATTAAAATTCCCTTTAATTATTTCCATAGTACAACTCGCTCTAACTATCCACAATAATATTTTTTTAACATCACAACATTTTTGCAAACATTTTTTTGTTTTTGTTTTTTTTTTTTTCCCAACCCTTTTGCCATGAAATTTTTGTTCTGCCAATTAAGTACGCCACAACTCAGTTACAAACTTAATTAAAATCATAAATGCATACAAGCGCATATATGTACCACGCTCAACGATTTCGCAAAATATGTGCCAGCAATGATTTAACTAATTAAAATCACTGTCAAGACAATGTGGCGAAAAGTTCATGCATAACTGCCACGCCGCAAATGTCCACACGTTGACACCTCAGCAAAACATGCAGCGCACACAGGCACATGCATGCATACATGCATACATACATAAATATCAGCATATAGCGATCTATATAACGAATAATTAAAATTGTTGACACAAAAAGAGTTGCACATGAAATCACCAGCGCAACCGCAGAACCTTAACAAAACCTCAGAAGGTTGTCACATTCCATAAAATGCACAATGCATGCATACATATATACGAGCATGTACAGTTATTCGTTAGCAACAGCAGGCTAGCAGGTTTATTTTGTATGCTTGAAAGCCGCAACAGAAATTCTAATTAAATACGCAAGGGACAACTGAACGGAAATTTAGTCTGCTGGGAGTAAAAATTGGTCAGGAATGGAGAGCGTATTCGATGATGTATTTTGTGAAGAGCCCGAAGAAAAACTTATCTTCACTATCTTTATCAAGATTTTCTAACTTTTTGAGGTCAATTTTATCAAATCATCTAGATGAACAGACAAACTCTAAAAACTTAAGAAAAATTTTATAAGTTTTACGAATAGATCCAAGCTTGCGAGGGGAGTTGATGGCGGGTTACGCTGCCAGGAACTGTTCATCCACTCAAATTGTGGCCTTCATCACCACTGTAGGGTCTTTCTGGCTGACGTAGCTACGACAAAGAGAGCAGCAGATCTACTGCATCGGATAGCAGCCACCTTCTACTGAGTTGGACTACAGCCACCTTCGGAGTGTTGACTTTCCACTCTGGTAGTAGTGTAGCGATATTAGCTTTGAGATCGCTGACTCCTTATCTCTGGCAACGAGTTACTTAATGATTAGACCCGTATAGATGTCTGGCCACAGCGTTATTGCAGAAAACTGTAAGGCTTGCAAGGTTGGGTACTTCAGTCTCATAAACAGCAGTATGGGACAGGTAGGAGCTTCACTACTGCAGGGTTGGGCCTCAGACCAACTTAGCAAGCATATTGACCAATGCTAGCAACTGTGCAATCACAACGTCCTTCTAGCCAGAGAAAAATTTAACTAAGTTTAGTGAGTTTATCTCCATCAGGAAAATCTTCCTGTCAATACTTCTAGGAGTACTAACCGAACACTGTCCCAAGAACATCAGATGCTTGGAAGCAGATCCTTGATTGAGATAGACCAATTCTCAGTAAATTTTGTTGAAATTTTCTGGCATTTCTTTGATTAACTCAGAGTCCGATACTGAATACTTTAAAGTACCATAAAAGTGTTCAATTAAATAAAATTTGTTTTGAAAACTGCGAGACAAGTTAGCTCCTACTTACTTGTAAATGTAAAATGTTGCCTACATTTGGGCTGAGAGCGAATATAGGTGACAGCTACATTAAATTCAAATTTTTTGTAACCTATTTTATGAATTTTTTCTTCTTCGGTCAATGATTTTACTAATTTTAAAGCACTTCCGTATTCTATACGACTAAGATCTGAGTATGGAGTCAGTCAATATTTTCACTCTCTTCACGGTAGACACTATGTCAGTTTATCAACCTCCTCAAAACATGTAGTTAACACACTTTTTCAAACTATTTCCTCGCTATATCATCTTCTCGTTTCATTCATTGTCCACTCTTTTTATTATTTTCGAAAAGTGAAAGCAACTTTAAAGATTCTTCAAATCATCATCAAAGTTTTGCCTCACAAAGAGATACTTAGCTATCCTTCGTTTCGAATACTTAAAATATAATTCCAATCAAATTTATTTCCAGGAATTCAACTTTCCAATTTTGCAAATATTCCGGAAATTTTATTTTCAGCTTGACGCTAACCTTAACATTTTGAAAATTATACCTTCTAATTGAAGTGTTGTCACAAATACTCCTTGACCGTAGACCAAAAAGTGTATTGTATCATTGTAGCATGAGCATCAACCTAACTTTTTAATTAACTGATTTAACTGAAAACTTTTTCGAGACGCACAAAAACACACAAACCGAAATGCAGCAAACTGGCCACACTAGAGTTTATGAAACTCTCTTACGCTGGCTGCACTTCAGTGGCTGCACTAATGCTTCCGCTGCGCATAAACACATACCAACAAATAGGTATGTTTATAGCTATGCATGTGTAGGTGATACATATTTCACCGGTCTACGTTTTTGCATAATCACTGCAGCGGTTGTTTTATGTTTTTTGCCTGGATTTCTGTGGTTGCTTTGGTGGCTGCAAAAAAGGGCTATACACTTATATTTATTTCCAAGCAAGTATGAGAATGCTAACACATAATTGCATACATTTAGGGGCAAACACAAAGCAATGTGTGGGGTTAGTTGTTAAAATGGGTTAAGTTCATTTAGGACAATTTTCATTATGTTTTATTATTGTGATATTTTGATTTTATTTATTTGTAAAAAGGCTCAGCTGAAAATCATTACTTACATCTACTTATACTTAGGTCTGGCGCATTTCTTATAGCAACTATATGTATAATATAACAAAATCTGAATTCTCTTATACTATAGCGGTTCGATCTGAACAATATATTAGAAGTTTATCGCGTTGCCTTTCACACTAATTTATTTCAAGTTTCGTTAAGATATTTTGTCAAATAAAAAAAATTTCATAAGAGAACCCGATTTTAAACGTTCAGTTTGTATGGCAGCTATATCCTACTGTAGTCCGATCTGAACAATATATCCGCATATTATATCATTATCTTGGACAATAATTCTAGCAAAGTTTCGTTGAGATATCTAGTCAAATAAAAAACTTTTTCATACAAAGACTTCATTTCGGCCGACCAATTTGTATGGCAGCTATATCATATATTGGTCCGATCTTAAGAATATTTAAGAATAATATTACTATGTATTGGAGAATAAATTATGCCAAATTTCGTGAAGATGTCTTTTCAAATAAAAAATTTTTCCATGCAAGAACGTGATTTTGATTGTTCAGTTTGTATGGCAGCTGTTTGCTATAGTGGTCCGATTTAGTTGGTTCCAACAAAAATGCAACTTCTTAAAACGAGAAGAATGTGTGAGGAATTTCAGATCCGTATCTCAAAAACTGAGGTACTAATCAGGGAGTATAAAAACAGATGGAGGGACAGGCCGACGAACATGGCTAAACTGCGTCAGCTCATCACGGTGAATATTTATATAAATATTTTTTAGAACACATGTTTTTTCTGAGTTTTAAGCATTTTGAAAATATTATATCGATTTAAACCATTTCAGTTGTAAGCAATCTTGTATGTTTGACCATGGCCAGTCATAAAATAAAACCTAAAAGAACCGCACATGTTTGTCTATAAATGGAAAAGCGAAAGAAGCAAGCGAGGCAAATGCGCTTGAAAAAGCTCTGCTTAAATGCTAATAATTTAATTTGCATTTTTGTAGCGACTTTTAATTGGTGCTAATGTCCTTACATGCAAATGTGAGCGGACTTAGAGACATAAGCTATGGAAAAACTGTGTATGTATGTATAAGAGAGCACAGATATTAGCATATTTCATACAGATATAGTATAATACGAGTCAGTATATGTGGTTTTAACTTTTGCTTGCTAATCTACGAACCGTCAACCTTTAATAGTATATACTAACACATGGTAGAGCTCAGCACGTAGACATACGATAAAAGTTTTCAAAAAGCCAATAATATATTTGTACAATTTTTTATTTTTTATATTTTTTATAAATCTCAATTTTCTTAAAAATAACAATTTATTTTACCTAAATAATTGATTTGTTTATATATCTATAACTACCACCTCATGCAAATTTTTACCCTATCCATTGCAGGTGTCAAATATACGTCCGGCGTTACGGAAATTGGCGAATATCGCAATGCAATGCAATTGCATATCAGTGATTTGACGCAAGCAGAGTTCGGCGCTTATCGTTGTGTGGCGAAAAATTCACTGGGCGACACCGATGGCACCATAAAATTATATCGTAAGTTAATAAACGTTATTAGTTAGCCGGCATTGAGCTTAAAGGTAGCTTTTTTGTTAAAGCTTTTATTATCAAAAATAGCTTTTTTTAAGCTTTTACTATCAAAAAAAAAAATTTTAAGCTTTTGAAATTTGTTAATGCTATGAGTTTTTAAAACAGATTAAAAATTTGGATAAAATGGAAAAATTACATTATTTATTTTTGTTTAAAGCAAAGACATTTTGAACTTGATAATCGAAATTATTTATAAGAGGAAATTTAGTAACAATTATATATGTATATATATATTTTTTAATAATAACAGGTAAATCATAATATGAAATTATATGCCATATCAGTTTTGCAGGGATACCAAAGCCGCACATCGCGCCATAAAAGCAGCTCCTTTTCGTGCTGTCAAAAGCAGCTTTGAATAGGTGGTGCATTTGGTTCTCTTTTCACGGGTATTTTCCAAGATTTGGCACATGGTATATCAGGTGAGGTGTCCGATGTCGTTAGATCCGGACCATGTGGTGGATATATACGAACTTTCCAATTAATCTGGGGGTTGTCATGATGAAACACAATTCCTCTCCCATTGGTCATTGGCCATTGCTGTCTTGGTCAACGTTTGCGTCGGCTCATTGCGTATGCGTCACGGTCCTTGTGACTTGATCTTATCGTAATTGTCACAATTTATTACCAGTATCCGTCCACTTCGATCGATTTTTTGCGATTCGGAGCGGCTTCGGTTCACGAAATATTTTTGTCGTAACCCGTGTGGTTTTTTTTATGCAGACTTAGGCAAAAGGCTCGAAAGCGTTTAACGGGCCGCGCTCATAAGCATTTTGGTGCAATAAACCCCACTCCAACCATGACACTTAATGCCATCTTGTACATAGTGCCCGTATACATCGTCGGAAGTTGTGTTGCTGCGAAAATTGCTATCCTACTCAGAGAATCTTGGCTCTTAAAAGTACAGGTATCTGAACACTTGGATATCCTCACACACTTTGACTTCATACCGGGTCACTTGGATCATGGAGTCGCCAAACCAAAATCTGGCGGCTCCTTCTCTGCCCATATACCGATGAGGGAGTTTTGGGTAAGAAGAAGTCGTTGGAGGAGAGAGGCAGTGAGTTTCTTTACGGATGGCTCAAAGCTTGGGGAAAGTTGTTAGAGGATTTTAATGACAGGAGCTCTCTATAAACTCCAGCTTCAGACTTTCTGATAATTCCAGTATCTTTCAAGCGGAGTTTGCAGCCTTTAAGGTACCAGCAGATCTACTGCTCTGGGGTGCACCTCCTTCAGAGAAGTGACCATTCACTCAGATAGCAGAGCGGCGATACTAGCCTAGAACTCATAAACAGTGCCTTCATGGTTAGTCGAGGAGTGCCTAACTTCGCTATCAATAGCATCGATAGTATTTGTAATAAGACTGGTATGGAAGCCGACCATAGCGGAATCGCAGTAAATTGCAAAGCCAGGAAATTAGACAAAATCCTTTTGACCCGTGATTGATCGAAAGAGATGCAGAGATATTTTTGCTCTCAGTAGGTCTAGCCTCTCTCTTGTTATATGGCTTTTAACAGACCATTGCCTAAGCTGTAAGATTGGGTATCTCACCAGACGCCATCTGGAGCAGCTTTATGAAAGAAGATGAGGCGGAAAAAACTCAATACTTCCTTCGTCACTTTCCCGAGTTTGAAAAGTCAAGCCTTAAGCATTTGGGAGCGCATACCATCAAACACCCTACCGAACTGGCGGGAATGAAAATTAAACGCCTGTGCAAATTTGTATTGACCACTAAGCGTTTTACTAATTTATAAGTTCGAACACAGTAGTTCTTCTTTTCTATGGCTTCACAAAGAACTAGCAGACCATGTGCGATCTTTGAACCATCTAACCTAACCTAATCTTAGGCAAAAGGGTTCGAAAGCTGTTTTGCGACAAATTACGTTCGGACTATGCGATTTTATCTATTTTTCCAGCACTATGTTTATTTTCACAAGATAGATATGGATACAAGTCTTATCATAAATGCATAGAAAATCAACGTCTTTAAATCTAAATCTGATTTTGAGGCGATTTCAATGATTAAAGTAATATGACATACTACAAAAGAAAGGCATTTTTAAACGCAACATAAAACAAAAACCCAACACATTTGCATTCAAGATCAAATCAGCTTAAAAATAATCCGCGAAATTGCGGCAATGAATGCGACCCCTAAACCGAATAGCGCGCCCAACTTGGCGCATTTCTTTTAGTGAATTAACTATGGCAGAAATATTAACCGCTTCGCTGGCAGCGGCTCGGCCGTATGCAGACACCTGCACTTGGACGTAATTGAATTTAAATATTTTCAACCACGACTGCGAGTATTTACGTCAGCGGAACGAGGGGCGTGGGGAGGCACTGCATTTTAATGAAATTCATTCATACACATTTCGCGCTCTAGAATGCTACGAAAGAATGCTGGCGTGATTTTTTGCGAAATTTTTAATTTTTTCACATTTTTTTCGCTTTTCATTTGCATAATTTGTATGATTTGTTGTAGGAGTTAGCGTGCAGCTGCCGTGATTTTTTAACTGATTTTTTTATTTGACTAATCCATAAAAATTTTTTCATTATTCGCTATTATTTTCGCAGGAATACCACCGACTGCTGTGAATTATGTGGAGAACTCGGAAGGACGTTACAAAGGTGAGTGTCAGCGCTGACCAGCGCCTGTCAATAGTGAATGCTTTATGTATCTACTCTTTATACGTGGCTGTGTATATGTGTACATATCAACATATATGTGTGTGTGTTAGTGCGGTAAGACTATGCAAATGCAAATCGGCGCACTCCAATGTCTATTCCATCCGCGTTGTAGACGCCATTCAACGCTGACGCCGAGGCAAGCAGTAATAGCCACTCGGCATAATTTTTTACAATTTTTTTCCTCGCATATTTCTTTATGAATATGTATATGGCATAAGCACCATAACTAAAGGTTGGTGTACTCTCATATCTAAAGCAATGCCGCTACGTGCAGACTAGACGTCCCTTACATTCGCGTCGGCTTTTGTGATGACATTGTGCACGTGCTGTGTACGAGAATGTGTGTATATGTGTATGAAAGACAAAAAACCAAATAATTCATTGCTCTAAAAAGTGCGAGGCAAATAAATTATTTATTTTCGGCTTCAAACAAATCCTCAGGCGCACGAATTTAATCGCCACCAGGCAGGCGTGCATTTTGGCTAACAACAATCGCGCGCTCGATGGTAAGTAACTATCGTGAGAACGAAGCGTAAGGTGAGGTCAGAATGCATCATAGTTCGACAGTTATGCACAGTGTGTGAAAATTATGATACAAAGATATTTTGAGGTTATGTTAAGATAAATGCGAAAACTGCAGATACCAAATGCTGTAAACGATTCATATCAATCGAACTTCTCAAAGATTAACTCAGCTATTGATACATTAATAAGCTCAAAACTAAAAGACTCTATAACTAAGTTTTCTATAATAAATATGTTTTGTCCAAACTCAGGTCCGAACAATTCTCTAGTCTTATATGCCCAAATAATAACTTTAAAGCATGTAAAATAGCAAAGTTGACCCGACCTGACCCGATGACAAGAACGCAAGTGCCATCATAAGATGCCCAAAACCATACAGCTGCACTTGAAGACACCGATAATAGTTAGAGGAACACATTATGTCTGGAACAACAACAAAAGCAACATGTGCGACCTAATTACTTTGCGATGACTGGGATAGTGAACAGACATATTGGTTTATATATATGTATCATATTTTTATATACGAGAGAGTTTTGTGATTTGGTAGGGGTTATTACAGGTCCATTGTCTATGAGATCTCAACTTCAAAGACCTTCAACAGGTTTAAGAAAAAGTGCTGAAAATGATGAAAATACCCAAACTTCTTAATTCCAGCTCATATCTCCCACACCACCACCATCGGATTAAGTATTACTTCATGGGAGAGAGAAAGACTTAAGTCTCATTTATCATACGGACTTACTTGCATCTAATATTCTTTAGATTCTTAGTTTTATCATAATTAAAGCCGACAGCTTTCCACCCACCATAGGACTGAAACATGAGTGCTGTCAAATTTTCCACCAAAAAACTATCGCCAAGCGAGATCTTCAACTTTTCCCTTATATTTGAAAAACGAGGTCATTGAAAAAATGCATGCTCAGAGTCTTCTATACACTCTGTTCACGTTGGATAGAACGGACTAATCTTAGAAAAGATAGTTTCCAAAGCATCCATTCCCATTCAGTATTTAGGTTAGGTGAAAGTCTAGGTTGCCGGAGGTTTATCCAGATATTTAGCCAGCAGGAAAGTAAAGAAGCGACTTGAGCGAAATTCACGACAAAATGCCAATCAAATGGCTAAAAAACTGAAAATATCAGACCGCAGCATCTGACGCATATTGAAAAATAAGCTCACGGTCAAGCCTTACAAGTTCTAAAAGGCCCATGATCTCACACTGAAGCAGCAACAAGTAAGACTTGAGAGAGCGATGCAATTGCTTCGCTTGGCCGAAAGCGGTCAAAGTCCGCACATTGTGTTTTCGGACGAACAAATTTTTCCAATTTTGCAATTCGTAAACTCTCAAAATGGTAGCGTTTACTTGACCGACGGTTGATACGAGAATCTAAGTCATCGGTTGGTCACAAGGATACAGCACCCGCTACAAATAAGGGTTTGGGTCGCTGTCAACGCAGATGGGCGCTCTCCAATTGTTTTCATCGAGCCTGGTGGCAAAGTAAATGCGACATATTATCAGGAAAGTGTTCTGGAGGCTCCTTTGAAGCCGTGGGCAAACAAACATTTCGGTCGCAAACCATTAAGAAGACTCAGCACAAAGCGCGAGTGAACCAAGAATGATTGGAAAACAACGTTCCGAAATTCATTACGACCACACAATGGCTCTCGAATTTACCAAATGCGAATCCAATGGAGTTTTCTCTCTGAACCATTTTGGAGGGCAAAGTCCGAAGTAAAAAATACGGCAGTCTCGAAATGCTGAAGAAAGCCATTGTCCGTGATGAGGCAAAATACCGGGAAGTCACATTCGGGTAGCATGCGATTCGTTTTTTGACCGTTCAAGGCCATAGTTAAGCCAAAAGGTAGTGATATCGATCAAAAGTGAATTGGTCCTGAATTTATGATTATTTTTACACTTTTTGTACTTTTAAAAATAATTTTCCAAACCGAATTTATGGCTTTTTTAACACTTGGAGTGCCTGTACATTCGTTGTATATCCAAAATTGAACCTCACACGTCGATAAAAGCTCTTAAAAATATAAACATCAACAAAAATAGGTCACTGAGCGCTAAACTGAGCACTTATTTATAAAAATAAATAAATAAATACTTAATCCACTGTTCTTTTCAATTCACCACTCAGTGCTCCAATATTTAAACCTCGCAAATTTTCCAGCTAACACACATTTATAAGGCATAAACCCACTGTGCGTCCGCACTACTCGTTTTCCTTTGCATACGAAATATGAAATGTATAATTTACGCTTTGAAAGCATTTCTTACGCAACCGAAAGTGCAATTTATTTAGCCATTTTTCACTGAACGACATTTCCACTTTTTCTTTAACGCTTTCGCCACAATTCCACACGGCATTTAGGCAGCAACAAAAAACGCATCAAGAGCTCGGAACTTTATCACCAGTCGAAGGCGTCCGAAGGCGTGGACATGGAGAATCTCGGCAAACGAAAAGGTGAGCAGATTAAGATTATTTACTTACCTATGCACTTACTTACTTACATACCCTATCTACTTCGCAAACACTACCCAGAAATACTACCCGGTTCAACTTTTCGCTTACTTTGCTGCCTTTTATTTATGTGTGTATGTGTAGATATGAGGTTGTGCTTTGTATTTTTAGCTTATTTGGTGGGAGTGGGATTAGTTATTCGAAAAATGATCGGCCACTTGAGACTGTAACAGCACGATATACATATATACACACACATTTACCTACAATAAATATCAGGTCAGCACTGCAACCAGAAATCTGTTCTTTTCTCAAGCATAAGCTGAACAAAGTATCAGTTTACCTTCTCCCCTATTATTTGACTAAGCCAACACAAAAAAAATTAGAAAAGAAAAAATAAGTATTTACAAAAACGTCAAAAAATGCTTGTACAAATAAAACCACCGCACTTGAAGTACCGTTTGGTTAGCTTTTATACCACAAACTTCCTAATTGTATATCAATAAATGTTCGCTTCTTTTCCTTTCTTCATCCACAATGTTTGTATTTTACGCCTACCGAGCCAATTTTTCACGACCATTTAATGATTTGTAAACATTCCACGTAGGTTTTTTTCGGTTTGGGTGAGTCAATTTTATGCTCATTCTGGTTATTGACGGTTATGTAATGTAATGATAATGATCAGCCAAAACGTTTGCTATTGAATTGTCTGTCTATACCGAATAATAAATATATGTATATACAATAAGGTGGGACAAAAAATACTTTTAATTTTTCTCTTTAGATACAGTAAAAGAATAGCCTGAAATTACGAAAACAAGTTTTGGAAAAGTTTAGATCTAAATATTGATATAAACAGATCGTATATTGGGATTTTCGAATTCCTATTTACATTACATAAGAATATTTTCCCTCAGTGGAATTAATCTTTGTCGACCACAAGGCTAGCAATGCCGTCTGTCTCTTTGTATATAAGGTAGAATGAGGGCGTGGGGAGAAAGCGGCATTGCCAGCAGGCAACTGAAATGCAACATATCAAGTTACTATTGGAAGGATACAACGTTGCAAGCTTAAGAAATACGATCAGCCTCACCTGAGGCAAATTCCGCCTCACTGTCACGTTCTATATTGGGCACTGCAGGCTCAAGAAACACTTGTACAATATGGGCATAGTCTCTTGCGCATGGAACCGACAACTCCAGAATCCTGATTTCACAGAAATTTGTAGAAGCAGGCCCAATGCCTTTGAATCTATCTACGTGAATAGCGATCACTTCACCTCCATCGCGACCATTAGCTTCTCGAACTAGTACTGTATATTATACGCTAGACCGTTGTGACAATCGATGATGTAGGGGAGGGCACAATAGACCATAAGTAAAAAACTCAATTATTTTTTATCTATCTATCTATATGACAAATTTCTGTAGTTATTTAATAGAACTATACAGCCCTACTCTACGTCTACTACTTCTGCTAAGGAGAGGACAGCTGAGCTAGAGAGATTTCTCGATACTGGAGTATATCCCCGTCGCTACTCCGCAGTGTTATTTTGGACCAATCGGTACAGATTGAGATAGTATCCTCCTCCCTTACTAAACCTTTTATCCATTCAGTTTTATTGAGTATTCTCGCCTGGATTAACCTATTGAAAGTGGAAAACGTGGAGCGGAAACTCCTTTGACTCAACCTAGTTTATTTACTGTGTTCCAGAGATGGTTTAATTTCGAGGTTCCCTTATTAAAAAAAAAAAGAAAAAAAAAAACAGAAACAGAAACTTCAAACCTAATGGGAATGTGTATTATCATTCAAAACAACATTCTTTGGACCACAACCACATCAAATCGTTGTTAATATAGATGGAATTCTAGCTCTTGAATCTCTTTAGATCACTCTAGATCCGAAATGCGGTAATCTTGTTTATTTACGTACCCATTGAGCCAAAAATGGACTTCATTTTTGAATAAAATCTGCTTCGAAAGCGTCGGAACCTATTGGAGCTTTTCAAGAGGACGTGGAGCAAAGCAGCCGAGTCGACCGGCTTCAGTTCTTGCACAAGCTGTATTTTCCACGCTCCTAATTTGTAATCTTGCCGTAAAATGCGTAAAGTCGTTCCAAACATTAGTGCAAGTTGGTGCGAAAGACGACGGATCGACTCTCCCCGGGCTTGGTATACACTTTCAGCTACGGCTGCTTATTTTCCTCACTGCGAGCTGAATGAATTCGGTAGAATATTATCCAATAATAATTCCTGGGTTTCAGGTTGGGTGAGATGAATAGTAATTCATGTAAAAATATTAAAAAATAGGAAAGATATTGAATCTCACCCTCTCATAACTCAGTGGTTTTCCACTTTATTCGGTCGACTGATCGTCCGTTTCCGAGTCGTAAGCATAGGTCCAAGGCTCATTGCCAGTAATAATGGTTTCATAACATTCTGGTAGTCGCAGAGTGTTGTTTTATAGACATTAACGCTCCGCTGTTTTTCGAAAAAAGTTTGTGATTTTTAGAACCAATCGTACTTTCACTTTTCTTAAGCACAAATGATCTTTAAAAATGTTGTTTTTCAAGAAACGCTTTTTCAGAGTAAGTGAACAAATTTTTATATGACCTTTTTAACTACGTTTTGAAGATGATGATTGAAAGAACACAATTTTTTGATTTTAAAGCCACTCTGAACGGTAAATTTTTTTTGGAAATTTTCTCAATAACAGAAATTTTGACTAGTATAATCGACGGACTAGTCAAATTTTCTTTCATGATATATTGTGAAAATAAATTGTTTTGTTTTCACCTGCGATTATGAGCAGTAGTTTTAGTTATCTAATAAAATGGTTGACTCTTCAAAGGAAATTTCACAAGGAAAGCTTTTTTTCTGACTTGTTCTTATTCATTTATAACCCTTTAAAGCTCTGAAGATGGTGGTTATCATTTTATATATACAGCTTTAAAATTATTATTCGAACAATTATTTGTTGTTGTTATTCGAAAATAGTAACCACATAAGTTAATTCTACATATTTTATATATATTTTATAGAAGCTAACAGAATGTCACCATATATTCAAGGAAAGAGCAAAAATATTAAGTTTCTTTTCACGAGGCCATTGAACTTTGTAAATTCTCACTAAAAAAACACTATTTATTTACAGCTACATCTATCTCTAAACTATCACTTTAACACTACATCGAAGTCGCAACAATAAATTACTTAATATTTCTACAAAACTTTTCTCTTTACCGCTCTCTCTTTCCTCCTACACAGATATGATGCTTGGCAACGAATTGGAGGATGGTTACTACGACTCAGCTGCTGCGGCTGTAACGCATTGTCAACAACATAAATTGACAGTGACAACAATGGCGTTGTTCACCATGTTGTTACTGTTCAGAAAAGTTGCGGTACTGATTGACGTCTGACAGTTGCTGAGCGCAGAGCTGCTGATACACTGATGACATTGTGGTTGCGGTGGCGTATGAGTAACTGTTAAGGCTAAAAGGATTTACTGTTGGCTGCTTATGATTTGTATGTGCTTGTATGTAAATATTGCTGCAATGAATTTGTGCAAGTGTGTAAGTTGCGAGTATTAAGTCGTTGCAATGCTGCAAGTTAAAATTATGGAGCAAAAATTGTAGAGCGCATAAGGAGCTTAGCTTTTGGATAAGCAAATGTATATATGGTAAAGATATTGCAAATTTTTCAGTTTTATTGGTAATTTATGGTAAGTGAAGCCAATGAAAGTTATAAAATAAATAAGAAATGAAATTTAACAAATATATATTTGAAATAAGGCAAAAAAAATTATATGATAAAATAGTTATTAGGTTGAGTTTAGAACTATTTTTTTTTTTAAATTTGAAATTCTTGTAAATAAATATATAAATAAAATAAGTGGAAAGATATTTAACTATATGTAAGGTGAACATATAAAATAATGCTTCCTCATACAAAAATATGATAGAATATGATTTCCGATATATATTTGTATAATATATACATATGTATACTGGAAATGGTGAATTGAAAAAAAAATTATTGTTTTTTTTTATAAGTTAAATATTATTTTTATAAATTTATAATCAAAATTCTATAAATGAAATTAAAGTGAATGTACGGGGTTCGCCAAGTTGATTTCCAAACTCCCTTAAGTTACAGTTTTTCGTTATAAAATTATCCTATGTGAACAAGGTCATTATTTTCAATTTGAACCTTGCCTAAACCATATCCACTTTACCGTTTAAGTGTAAAACATATGATTTTTTCGTTTTTTTTTTAATTTTTTATTTTGGACTACACAACTTTTTACGCGGTTATAGCCGGGTTAACAACGGCATCTTTACTTCTTTTTGTTATTTGGCGCCAATTCAAGATACCAAGGGCAGCAAAGTCCTTCTCCACCTGATCTCTCCAACGCAGTGGTGGTCTGCTTCCTTTGGCGGATACTGGTTAGAAAGCCTTCAAGGTTAAGGTATACTATTCCATCAGGACAACATGACCTTAGCACGCCTCAACTGCTTATAGAAGGCATTGTCCTTCTCTTCCGTCTGCGTCTTTTTTCACCCACGAATCCCACACCGAATTTTCGCTTTTTTAAATGACCACTGTGGTAAATGCCACAAGGACATACTCGTCTCTGTCCTTGTCCCGCCCAATGCATTTCTTGGACGGCAGTGATGTCACGGATTGGCTACCGCATCTAACATAAAGATTGTCTAAGTTTCCAAGGTTCCCGGCGAAAACGCAAGATTAGAAATTGGGTATAGTCAACTACTGTAACTGCATACCTAGAAGCATGACGACACCACATTACCGCTCATTATATCCTAAATTACAGCTTTCGAAAAACAATATTCCAATACAAAATTTTCCGCTCTACAAAAAAATCTTAATTATTTTAATTATTACTTCATGAGAGTGATAAGAGATTTAAGTCTCCTCTGATGGACGCCTAAGCTGCCCTAGATGTCTCAGTTTTGTCATGATTGAAGCTGCCATTTCGCTGACAGCTTTCCAGTTCTCAGTGCGCAATACAAAAATACATGCTCAGAGTCATCAGAGCACTCTGAACACAAAGAATTCGGACTAATGTCATGCTGGAATCTGTACACGGAGCTTCTTCAGCAGCCAGGTCTGCCTAGTATTTTGGTTGGATGGAACTGCAGGTAGCCATCTCGTCACGAGTCAATGTCCGGTATCAGTATGTGGGTCCACCGTCCTTTGAGTGAGATTTGCCACCGCTATTGCCATATTGTCAAGATTTGGCTCTCTCTTTTCTTTTGGCTCCTATAGATGCTTGTGATAATTTATATACCCGCTCATATTCGTCACCCTGCATGTCAAGGGGTATCATACTGGCTATTACTTCAGCAGCATCACTTGATATTATTCGGAAACCACTGCTTTATGTAGGAAAGAAAGAGTATTTGTATACATTTTAATGCCAACAAGTAAAGTTTTAACACTCAACATTATAAAACTTATTTTACTCCCAAAAAAGAATTCACTAGAATATTACAGATATACTATTTTATATTTGAGGAAGAAAAAAAACTGTAAAATAACAAAAGAGATTCTTCTTAAATTGAAAAAAAAAAATTGTTAAAAATATAAAATCCGCACTAGTTTATTTCATTTGGTTTAAAACCACGCTATGGTATTTTTTCTCTCTCTCTCCTTTTCGCTTATTCGTGAGCATACCTATGACACACACATATATATATTTAGGAAAGGTGTGCGCCTTAGCTTAGTACATTTGAAGAGAAAGTATGGTTCAATGCCGCGCTAAGGTAGTTAAGGTTAAGGTTTCAACCTACTATGACTTCTTTTTTAACTGTTGCCTTTCTCAAAAGCTGGTGGAGTATGGAAATATGTGTTTGAGCATCACTCGCAAGAGAAGGTATCAAACTGCAGAGATTTTAAAGGATTTTTGATTTTGAATCATTTAAAAAAATATTTTATGGAATTAAGCATAAATTTTCTGAACATTTTATTTAAATATATATAAAAAATATTAACATAAACAGTAGTCTACACATCAAATGAAATAAGCAATGTTAAACGCTGCTTGTATGATATGAAAGACTGTATGCACACAATTCAATGAAATTAAGCAGAAGCTATGTAAAAGTTGATATATCGAAAGCTTAAGCATATAGTGTAAATAAATTATTTATAAGAACTGTAAATATACAATATATAATTAAACATGAATGAATGAGTGAATAAATACCTAAAACTAATACCATACACACACTAGGCAACTAACGGAAACTTATACCTAATAGTGGCTAACTGGATTGCAGAACAAAATTCAAAATCAAACCTTAATTTAAATTATGCTTAAGTGTAACTGAGTAAAATGATATTTAAAAATATATTAGAGAAAGTGGTTAGGTTAAATGCGTTGATTACAAAAAATCATTAACATACATATCAAGCAATGCGATTCAAGTTAAAATTGTTATAAACAAAATTGATAAAAAAAAATCATAAATTAAAAAAAACAAAAATATCCAAAAATTAGTAGCTCATGAAATATAGATATTATATACGTGTATATACATATATAAATATACATATATTCAAAAGTTGTTCATATATATACATACCATATATAAAAGGGTAGTTATGAGAAGAATTGCTACAAAAACGTTAAATTATATATAAAAAAAACATATGTATGTATAACTGTGTAAGCTTCGTGGCTTAAGCATAAAATTGCAACAACCCTCTTTGCCCCGCCTAAAATTGCTACGGAGTTAATAAGTGAGTAAAAAACAACAAAAAGAAATTGCTAAAATAAACAAACATAAATGTATGCTAAATCATTTATAATATAATTTATATATTAGTTGAGAAATTAATATATTATAAATATATATATATATAGTGCGTAATATTGAAAGTTTCTTACTGTTTGCATGTTTGCAAAACTATATTTAAAATATTATATAATGTTTTACGATCATTTCATTTAGTAATAATATAAACATACATATGTATATATACATACATTGTATGCAAAATAGTATTAAGTCTATAATTTGAGCTGTTTACTCAGAAAAGTACTATCTTACATAGTGATTATTTGTATGAATGCTATATGAAAGTAATAAAGGAAAAATTGTTTAGAGCAAAAAATTAAAGCAAAAAATTAAAACGTGTTTTTAGATTTGATGGCATACAGGTTGGGTTAGCCTTTTTAGCTATTTTTACTAAGAAACGCTACGAACTAAAACAAGTAAACATATGAGTAATGCTTTATATACGAAATAACAAGTCAATTGTAATGTTCCCGGTCTGCCATAGTAAAACACAAAATAGTTCTCTTCAAGGGTGATAAGTACTATACTGGTTATAGCGCCCCTCCAAATTTTCGATACCATTTTTGTAGTACTTTTGCTTCCAAATAGGCTTAAGTTTCGTCGTTCACCTCTTCATTCGACGAAATTTTTTTCTCAGTGAGCATTGTTTTAAGATTTGAGAACAGAAAATACTCGCTAGAGAACGGATCTGGAGAACACGATGGATGCGAAAGACATTCGAAACCCACTTCATGGATTTCTGGCATCGTTTTCACTGACTTGTATCACTTTGCATTGCCTTGGGGAAACAGCATTTTCGATTTTTTCAAATGCGGCTATTTTCCGGCGATTTCGTCTTTCAAACCGTTCAATAACGCTATATAATACTCGCTATTGATGGCCATTCTTTTCAAGATAGTTAATAAAAATTATTTCATACGCATTCCAAAATACAGACGCTACAACCTTTGCAAGCCGACTGCGGCTATTTCCACGCATTCGAACGGGGTTCAGCGTGTGCAGTTTACTCGGATGACTAGAATTCGGAGTAAAATGATGGAGCCATGTTTTATCCATTGTACCATATCAACGCGAAACCTCGGGCTAATTATACTCAAAAATCTCTAAGCACTGTTCCGAATCATCCACTCGTCGGTATTTTGATCCAAAGTGAGCTACCGCGATACCCACCAATCATCAAAAATTATTTTGTGAACTTTTCTGATGTTTTTGTCGGTAAGAATCTCATTTGGAGTCCAGACGGAACCGCAATCGATGAATCTCACTGGAAATGATATTCGCTTTTGCGGGAAGGAAAAGGAAGGGGACCAGGTCCCCATCGTTCGATGAAGCGTTTTGAGCCTGCCACAAACTTAGTAAGGCAGTTAATATCAAGCATCAAGCCCAACAACTTCTCTAAATGCACCAAAAGTGTATCCACAGAGATATTTCTATCGCAGCCTGGTAAAACCTGGACAACGAGGCCAGCTCGTCTTCCTTCATACTTTACAAAGAGGGCCTCAAAGAATAGTAAGCCTAGCCGAGTGTAAACCTATTGGAAAGTGTCCAGTCAGAACACCTGTGGCGAGATTTACTCGGAAGATCACTTGTGGCTCGGGACCAGAAGGGTCTTGCGGTTGCACAAGACCTTGCTGTTGACCAGCGTCTGTTGTGTTCATTGAAGGTCCAAAGGTTCAACGCCGGAACGTAAGAAGTCAACGGAGAACCGCTTCAATTTCAATTGGATGAAATTGTGGAAAGGGTGCCCTTTTTAACCAGATCATCGGTTTTACAGTTTCCGGGTACTGTGAACAGGCACTTTTTTTTTACTAATAATATCAGGCATTGCTTGAAGGAAGCTGCATTTCGAAGCAGTACATCCATTGCCGTCTTGGTGGCAGTCACCTCCCCTTGAAAAACGTTACAGTGGTCTGATAGTCTGAAATTGCTCCCGACAGAAGACAACTCCACTTATTCCACTCTACGCTCTTAACTTCGACGTATCCGCTAAAAAGCGTACTACACCCCTTCTCCAACGACATCGATCCACAAATCCTTCGCAGGTGTGTGAGCTGAGAAGGAACCGTCAGGAGAACACTCTGGGGTAGGAATGCAAAAGAAATAGTGAAGAATTTCAGTGTGTCTCTGCATGGGGCCCCTCATATACCCAACTTCCTTAAGTCTAACAACAGTCTTACGACCATTCTTTGAACATGTTCCAGGTGCTTAGCTGGTGTCATTTTTCTGAGCGCACTCCATGACACAAAACCGCATAGATTATTGGCGGAGTAAGTAAGTATGGAGTAAGAGCACCACTTTTTATGTAACCATAACCTCTTCCTATTTATTCTACTTCAACACGAAAATCATCGTGTTGATACCAGAGGGATAGCGTAAGTTCTCAACATCACTTACAGATCGACGCAACACATTTGGGTTTCTGTAAAAAGCGTTCTAAGCAAAAACGTTCTTGGCCAAACACGAAACGGGAGCCATCGCTCAACCACCGTATTCAGCAGATTTGGGTACCTGTGACTTTGGCAAAAAAAAAAAGCTTCTCTCCTGGTGGCTAAATGACCCCCCTCATAATGTAACACAACTACACCATATACATCATCCACACCTCATACTTAACACACCTGCATCATATACACCACACACACGAGGACACCGTACACAATGGACAAAAGGGACCGACGGACGGCGCCGAGCCTCTTTCTTTTTTTTCGATCCTTGCGCATATACATACGTACCATCAGTCAGCTATAAGCTGCTATCCCACTTTTAATTCGTATTCCCAGCAAAGTCGTTGCCAAAGCAACAGGTGAGTACCGCGAGTTTTTTTTTATAACATTTTTTCTACCTGGAAACGTGAGTCCAATGAAGCCCCTGAAAGGTTATTTGCAGACTGAAGGCAGTGAAGACCATGCCAGCCGAGGCTTACAAAAAGTTTGTCGAAAATTAAATTAACATTGATTGATATTCTTGTATTGGCTCAAAAAGAGCCTATTTTAAAGGCGATAATGAAGATTTGTATTAAAATGCCTGAAACTGTTTTTGTGCACCAGTCCGGGTCAAATTTGATCAGCTGGTTTAACATACTACAGTAATATGTTGGTTGAATATAATCTAGATATTAAACAATAGTATGACAAGAATCTCCACCCTGCTTTATATAAATTATTTAATTATCCAATAGCCTTTGCAATTCCGCTAAGCCTATTACATCATTATTAGTCTAATATAAACATTTTAATTATATCATTAAATCAAGAAAATAATTTGCCTCAATCAACTTCATCACCTTAGTTAAATGTAAGTAATATAAAAGTCTACATTTAGTATCCAAAGAAGAATTGCGTTCAAACATACCTATTCCGATATCTGTGCTCCCCATACGCCTTGTCTTCTGCCAACAACGGTGCGCTTCTTTGAATCTGTGTAAATTGTGTGGAAACCAATAAGTCAATTAAGAAAATTGGTTTCTACGCAGTTCATTGCTTTCAGTAAACCGCACACCATGCTCCATGCACTGCCAATACAATCTTCACAATCTCAAAGGATGAAGTAGAAAGTGCTGTCGCACGCTTACTCACACACACGCACACTCATACATACCAAAAAGTGGATGAGTGATTGAGTCTTACAGCAATGTGAGGCAACTAAGGGCATTGAGCAACTACTACAAGCTAGTGAAATATCTACTTTTCATTGCATTAAAGGTGAAATGACTTGATGAAAAGCAGTGCGTGTTGGTCATGAAGAATTGAAGAAGGTCATCGCTGTGGACGGTCTGTAAATTAAAGTTAGCGACTTGAAGAAATTCGTAATTTTAGCGGCAATCATTAAAATCTTTTAGACATTAAAGCGAAGCGTAATCAAACAGAAAAACAACAAAAACAAAAACTATAATATTGAAGAAAAAGAAATCTACAACACAAATACCAGCAGTAACAGCTCAGCAGCGCGCCTAATGGTATGCTTACTTCTGTTGTCACCACCGTTTTTTGGTTTCCGATTGTCGATTTGTCTCGGTTCGCCTCGCGTTGCTTGAATCGTGGGTAAAAACACCGCTGAACTGTGGCGAAATACACCACATTGTAGTTGTAATGCAAGCTGTTGTTGTTATTCTTGTTGTTGTTACAACTGTTGGTGGGAAATCGTGGCACACGCACTCCGCTGGTTGTTTGCGTTTAATTAACTGTGGAAAATTTAATGGATTTTCACTTTTATCACTTTGCGTGTGTCAACGATAGCAAAAACGAGGCGATAAGCGTTGGTTGGCGGTTATGGTGAATTGTTGAATGCCCGTGGGCGTTTGCTGGTGGTGTTAGTTTAGAGCATATGGCGTTAGAGTGAAGACGGTGCTGAGTCTTCTTTTATTTTACGTAGCATATTTTTAGGCGCTGAATGCAATTGTGGTACTGAGAAAATGAATACCGGATTTCGACTGGTAACTGGCGAGTGACACGCGTGATGTTTTGGTGCAAAACCTCAATCGAAGCAGGAATGTTAGCATAGACTTTAGACTTTATATACTTATCCCCATAGGAAAAGTCGAACGGTGTGATATCACACGATCTTGGTGGTCAATCGAACGGTCCAAAAGGTGAAATTATCTGCTCACCGAAGTGTTCTCTCAAAAAATCCATTGATTGATGCAATGATTGGGAAGTGGCGCCATTTTGTTGAAATCAAATGTCGCCCAGATCACGAGCTTCAATTTTAGGTATCAAATAGTCGGTTATCGAGGCGCAAAAACGGTCGCCATTGACGGATACCTTTTCACCAGCATCACTTTCGAAGATATATGGACCGATGATTCCACCGGCCCACAAACCATACCAAACCGTCGTTTTTTCTGAATAAAATGGTAGCTCTTGAATATCTTCAAGTTGCTTTTCGTCCCAACTGCGACAATTTTGCTTGCTTACATACCCACTGATCCAGAAATGTGCCTCATCGCTTTAAAAAATTTGGCTCTAAAACGTTGGATCTTCTTGGAACTTTTGAAGAATCCAATCGACTCTCCACGTCACATAGTTGCTATCTGCGGCAGGCTTCGTTCGATTACTTTACTCCTGAACTCTTTTGTGGAACTAAACGCTGTCCGATCTACATTTGATCAGATTTGACACGGATTAAAATTTAACGCAGAAAACAGCAAAGTGTTCTTTGCTGAAACTTTTTTGATGTTTGTGTTATAATTATAATCTTTAGATATCAGTATGACGATAACTTAAAAATAATTGGAAAGACAGGGCATAAAAATCATTGTATTGCCATCAGAAAAAGAAAAGCGGATCAAATGACCTTAATCTTTTGCAAATTCACATCAATGACTGACATTTTGAAACGAAAGTCATCGCTCAGCCACTGTATACAGCAGTACTGGCTTCTTGTAAATAGTAATAAAAATAAAATTTGAGAAAATGTTTATTTCGGGCCATGCTATTCCACAACTTGAACAGAATGATGCTATATTTGAATCTATTTCCGCCATAGGGGTTAGTTATTATGTTAAAGTCTATCAAATCTTTTATCCAATTAATGTCGTTCTGTCAATATCTGTATAGTCTCATGATAATAGATCTCTAAAACCCGATGTCTTTAAGGCCATATATATATTACTCCCTTCAGAGAAGTAGGTCTTCTCAACTTGAGATCGTTGACAGTTACTCGCATGATATGGTGATTCATATCAAATAGATTTAAGAATCGTTTGGGACTATTATCACAGCTGTCCGAATGATACCTTTTTTTGTATTGGTGCCATTAACTGCAAAAGTGTTCACATAATTAGTGGCTAATATGTATTGATGTGTTGGGCGCAGAGACTCATTTCATGACAACAGGTTATAAAAGTAAGCATTCTAAAACCCCATCCCGTACACTAAACTACCGGTTCGTATTGCCTTTATTTTGAATTTTGAGGATTCCTCTGAGTTATTCCAAGAATACAGAGTAAGAAAAGGATGTTGAAAAGATGAGCGATAAAGCTTACTGTTTTAGAGGTTCAGCAATATGGAACCAAAGGACTCGTATGTAATCTAATTTCTAAGCTCAACTAATTACTGTAATGGATTTAAAATTTGTTTCTTTCTGGGAAATGGTATAAAATATAAAAAATCATCGTTTTATATTTAATACGCTTGACTTCCTTTATTTCGATTCTTGAGACATGAACTCATTGCCACTCAATTTAATCATTTCAAAGTGTTTCAAGGGAATTTTTCTTTCATCAATTTTATTATTTTTTCTTTTAAATCATCAATTATAATGATTATTGAATGAGACCAATTTTATATTGAAGAAGGAAACCTGTTAACTTCGGTTGCACCGAAGACATCTGAACAAAAGATTCCTTACAAGAACTTGATTTCAATCGGTCAGTTTTTGTATGGTAGCTATATGCTATAGTAATCCGATCTGTTAAAGTGCTTCATGGATAACATTATTGCCCTAGGAAATAACCTATGCCAAGCCTTGTGAAGATACCCCGGGAAATTAAAAAAAAAAAATCCGTACAATTATGGCAGCTTTGAACCACTAGTCCGATGAGAATAATTTCTTCGGGTATTATACCAAGGCTTTATGCAGTAGCCCATGCTAATACATCTCGTCAAATGAAAAAGTTTTTTATGCAAGCACTCAACTCAGATGTTGAGTTTGTATAGCAGCTATTCTTTGGGGATAAAAGGACGAGTGCAAAATGTCTGATCGATATCTAAAAACCTGAGGGAATATTTCGTATATATGTATATAGAGAGACACTAGATAAATCGTCCCAGCTCGACTTGCTAATCATTTATGCATATATTTTGCAAAGTCTTTCAAGTTTCCTTCTACGTGTTACAAACTTCTTGGCAAACTTTTTTTCAAAGCATTAATTAAAAAAAAAAAAACATTTTCTTGACGTCTGAAGATGGGAATAAGTTGATAAGGTCAGATTATCAGAGTAAAAAAAAAGAGCGAACTGGATTTCTCAATTACCAATGTACAGGTGCATAGCACCGAGTGAAGTTAGTGAATGCCTCGATTAATCCAACACGGAACCTTGAAAGCGCCGCATATTCCATACAAAATAATTGAATTCAATTTCCAGCGTGCTCATTGTGCAATCCATTCATATTTTTCAGAGAATTCTGCAAAAGAGCAACCCACACACATCCATTTATGCAACTCCATTCGTGCAACTTCTTCAATGAAGTTCGCAGTGCAGCCGTAAAGTACTCACGATACGATAATTAGTGCTCACACAAATGAGCATATTGAAGTGCTGATGTTGAATGCAAGATAAATCTATAAAGGACCAAAAGGACAATAGGGTCAGGTGATGTTGAAGTACAAAATGGTGTAAAGAGCAGCACTACCAGTAACGTTAACATTCAGGCAGCAGCTTTGCAGCTGAACACCGGCTAATTGAGTCGCTAAGCGGCATGTAAACACGAGTGGAAATATAATTTTTTTTTTGCTTTCGCTTTTTATTTACATTCTTTTTTATTTAAAGGTACTTTGTTGGGGCAATGAGTCGACAGAAAAGTGCCATTTACCAGCAGCATAGGCAGGTATATGTCTAATGTATATTTTTTCATTTTTTTCTTTGCTTTCACACAACATTTTTTTCGCTTCTTTTATCTGCGTGCTTTATTAAACATCGGTGCACCGCAGCGTGCTCTCCTAGGATATAAGGATAAAAGCGCGTGCAGGCATTCGAGAACAACGCTGCGTAACTGTTGGCACTTATATTACATACGTACTCACTCACAGATATTTTTTTCATTTTTTATAGCTTCGTGCGTGTGCATGTGTCGGCGTTGATTTCAGCTTTGGCGCAAATGAAATCTTCATGTTGCAAATAAGTTAATTTATCAAAATCCCTAAATGATCATCAATGTTACCTTGCGTCATGTTGTTTGTCAGCATTAGCGTCGAGCGCCACGCATAATAAACATGTTTATTTCATTAACATTTTTCGGCGCGAATTTTTTATTTCCTTTTTTTTCGCTTTTTGCTTGTGTTCTGTGATACAACATGACCTATCTGCCAGGATTTTTTCATGTTTTTACACACTCGCTTTATTTCTGCTCTTATTTGGCTATGCTTTATTTTCATACATACTTACAATTCACTCACAGCCATTTCTCATGGCATTCTTCGCTTCAGCGATGCAAAGTAATTACTCCCCAAAGACATTGTTTGCGAAATAAAATAGAATATGCTCGAGAATACGCGCGAAGTGTGCCTTGTTCAGCATTCAACCGCGGAAATATGCTGGTTTTAACAAGTGTTAATGGCAGTACTGAGTCGTGTTTGCATGATTCAACCTTTCTGCCTTCAAATGATTTATGAGAGGTTTAGTTTTATTTTGTCTTATTGTGTTAGTATATGAAATGCTAATATTGCCACATTCTCCAGTAGAGTAGAACATTATAAAATTTGCTTAATTATGTACAATATCCAAATCGGAACCATACTCTGTAGAGGCAATTGTCGATAATGGAATTCTTCGAGCCCGATCGTCACGTAAGCATTATTTCATTTAGTCAGGAAAAACTTTCCATCTAAGCACTGTTTCGATTACTCAGAAGCTCTTATCTGCGAACCTGTTAAAAAACTCGTGGACTTGAATGCCCAACTAGGAATCGCTGCTTCATCGCAACAAAATGAATACATGAAAAGTAACAAAACTGGGAAAATGGAGGTGAAGTCAGAATTTACAGTTTGGACGGTTTTGCAATGCGTTTAGTGGAATGGGAGGCATCTCGTGGCATCATCCAGAGCATGAGAGTTAGTCACTAAACAATTTTAAACCATCCGCAGAAGGCTGGATACACAAAAAAGCTTAATGTTTGGGTTCCACATAATTTCACGCAAAGAAACCTTCTGGACCGAATCAACGCCTGCGATATGCTACTGAAACAGAACGGACTTAAACAATTTGAGTGACTGGCGACAAAAAAATATATCACATATGACAATATCAAGCCAAAACGGTCGTGGTCGAAGGCCGGTGAATCATCTCAAACAGTGGCCAAGCCGGGATTGACGGTCAGGAAGGTTTTGCTATGTGTTTGGTAGGATTGGAACGGAATCATCCACTATGAGCAGCTCCCATATGACCAGACGCTTCATTCTACCATCTACTGCGAAAAACTGGACCGCTTGAAGCAGGCGATCCATGGATAGGAAGCTTTCATGATTGCCTATACTGCTGTAGAAAAGCCATTGGCAAAACGTAGGGTCACTCACGGAAACTGGATTTTTGACGAAGGTGTATGACTCCGAAAGTTGGTATCAGGCTCAGAGATTCTGGGTTCCCAAAAGAACACACATCTGTACATTCGGATATCCTCAAGCACTTTGACTTTCATACCAGATCACTTGGATCATGGAGTCGCCAAACCGAACTCTAGCGGCTTCTTCTCTACCCATAAACCGAGAAGAGAGATATGGGTAGGAAGAAGCCGTTGGAGGAGAGGGCAGTAAGCTTCTTTACAGATGGATCAAAGCTTGGGGCCTATTGCAAGGCCTTCAAACATAGGTTGCAGCCATTAAGATAGCAGTAGTTCTGCTGCTTCGGAGTGCAACCTCCTTAAGAGAAGTGCCCATTTACATAGATAGCAGAGCGGTAATACTAGCCTTGGACTCATTAACAGTGCTTTCAGGGTTGGTCGAGGAGCGCTTAACACCGCTAAGAATAGTATCAGGTGTCTTTGTGATAATACTTGCATGGGGCCGTGGCGGAATTGAAGCAACCATTTGTATATACGTTGTCGCAAATGCCTTTTGCCCGAGATGGATCACAGGTCTTCAACTAAACGCTTATCCGGTAATTTCTTGTTTGATCTGCTTTCTTTGACCTCATTAGGACTAGCCTCTCCCTAGCTGTGGGCTTTTAAGAGGTCATTGCCCCCTTGTCGCCCTTGCTGTAAGGTTGGGAATCTTATCAGAAGTCGTTCGCAGAAGCTGTATGAAAGAAGATGAGGTGGAAACAACTCAACATTTCCTTCTTGACTATCCCAAGTTTGAGAGGTCGACACCTAAGCACTTGGGAGCACATACCTTCAGACATTCCATCGAACTGACGGGAATGGAAATTGTGCAAATTTGATTGGCTGCTAACATAGGAGTTCTTCTTTTCTGTGGCTTCACAAAGGACTACATACGAGTATAACAGTCTACGTGCGATCTTCGATCAGGCATCTAATGTAACCTAACCTAACCTAACCCTTTTTCAGTCAATTTAAATTCCTGATAATTTACAAGTTCATTAAACGCTTAAACAAACAGCAAATAAGCTTACTCATGAGCAAAAGGTAAAATTGAACTGAACTTGAAATTTTGGCACAATAAAAATACACTCGCAGTGGCTGAATTCTTTCTAGTTCATTATTTGCTTTTACACTGCTTCCCTCATTTTTTCAGCGTTTTATTTATGCCGTTATGCTACTTTTAATTTTAATTCTTAATTCTGCAAACTGCCATTTCACGTTGCCGTTCACTACGAGAGCTACGAAATACTAATGCAATCAACACACACACATATATATATAAATACATATATACTCGCACTCCTATTCACGCCACTACACTCATGCTTACCAGAACTTTCCCACCACTCACACCGCTTACCGCTGCCGGTAAAAACGCATTTGATGTGCTTTCGTTGCTGCTTTCGCAGGTTAGCGCTTTTTGTTTGCCTTTTATTACAGCAAAATATTGCAAATAATCATCACAGGTCTTCAACTAAATGCTTATCCGGTAATTTCTTGTTTGCTGTTTTCCTATTTTCCCCTGCTTTTTGCACAACTGTCTGCTGCGGTTGTTTGTGCAACATGAGCCGCCCACAGCGCAACGTGCGCAGATGAAGTGATGCAATGCACAGGAAGGGCGACCTGCTGCACGAAGCGGCAAAACCCGAAAAAAGTATAAAAAAGAAGAAATAGTGAAAAAAGAAGTAAAAAATAATGAAAAAAGAAGTAAAAGTACTACATAAACTCGGTGAGTTGAAATAAAACTGATTTCATTACCTTGATTAGTTGGCCGCTTCAAGTTTGCGCTCACAACCGCTCGCAGCCGCCGTGTTTGCCGAGTCATTCGAAATGGCAACATGCAGACGCAGACCGGATGTTGTGTAAATTTTATACTAGCAAAGGGGGGATGTGTTGACAAATGTGTGAGTAAGAGCATTAAAAATGTTTTGCTTTGAAATTGGACCAGTCGTACCAGGTAAGGATGTGTGGTAGGTAGGAGGTCAGCATTTGACGTTCATATTGCCTAACACACTCATATTTGCAAAATATCGCAAAACTGAACTCAGACAAATTTCATGCTGCAGATGCATACCATATAATTTTACATGTCAGCGCCGTGTGGCTGTGGTCAACGCAAACATTAACCTCATTTGCTTACCATTAATATTAAACAGAAATCAAATGTTTAGGGCCACTCATTTCCCATTGGAAAAATAAGTAAAAAAAAAATGTTGAAAACTGTAATTTTAACATTAAGCAGCTTTTTATACAAAGAGCGTGTATTGATTGATTATTGTGATTAGGTTTCATACATTTTTTTAAATTCTGGTCAATATAAGGTGAAATACAGTGTGTTTGTGAAATAAGAACCCAATTTCAACATCGTCAAATATTTTTTTCCTATAAGATTCCCATTTTTGGCGGATATCGAGATAAGCCCTTAAAAACTCGACCACATCCCTCAGCATATCGCTCTAAATTATTTTTACTTTAACGCCAGCTATTTTATTTTTCGTTCCCGATGGATTTTATTCTACTGTTTCTTTTTTGTTTTTTTTTTTGTGTTCAATCATTATTTACCCTGGTCTAATTAAGAACTATATTTGAAAGTAGCCAGAAGCCAATATATAGAAGTCCTGTCAAGTAAAATTAATGAATAAACTAAATATATTTTGCTCCAAGGCCTCAACCGAAGCGGAATTGTCCGCACAGAACTTAGACTTTATATATCCACACAGAAAAAATTCTAACTGTGTGATGTCACACAATCCTGGTGACCAATCGACCGGTCTAAAATAAGAATTTATCCGCCCACCGTAGTGTTCTCTCAATAACTCTATTGATTGCTGCGATGTGTGAGAATTTGCTCGGTCGTTTTGAAACCCAATTCCGCCGAGAGGGTTACGTTCTCAACGGCATAACTTTTTAAGAAATATGAACCACTGATTCCACCAGACCACAAACCAGATCAAACTGTTTCCTTTTCTGAATATACATATCTCTTCAGATTATTCTTCGTGCTAGTTTTCGTTCTTTTGCTAGTTTTTGTACCCATTGGGACAAAAATGGGTACAAAATTTGGCTAAAAAACGTTCCATCTTTTTGGAAGCGAAGCGAGGTCGCTTGGAAAGTTTGAGCGGAGTTCTGGAACGAGCTGTATTTTGTACATCAGTCCGAGTTATGGCGAACGACGCCGGATTGACTTCGTGTACGCTCTCAGGTATCCATGCTATGTTTTCTTCACTGCTAGCTGTTAAAAAAAATATCTCTATTAGGATCTTTACTCATCCGAGGCTTGTTGTTCCGTTTCATTGATATGATTTTTTACGTGGCGGGTCTCAAACCCAGCGCACAACCTTCCGGAGGGGATGTCTCACCTTCTCACTTTAGCTCACCTTCAAACGGATGTTCTTAGGCTACCCAGAGGATACTTGGTCAAAGACCAGAAGTCGTGAGCTGCTTGAGTCATATGTAAAAGACTCGTTTCTGGCCACTCCCTAGTGAATGGCGAACAGAGAACTTTCCTCACTTGCGTGAACTTCTACACATGACTCCATCTTCCATTAGGATCATCTGTTATAATAAAAAATAAAAGTCAATAAGTTCGGTTCGATACAATAACCATCATATCTGCATTTCTTATAGCATAATAGAGTATTAAATGATCTGTACTCGATTTTGATAAGTGAGTTTGTATGACAGCCATATGTTGAAGTTGCTCGATTTGAATATGTTCAGAGATTTTGGAGCAGCGCTGGATAATGATCTGTGCCAAATATCATGAAGATATATTGCCATTAAAAAAGGTTTCTGTACAAGCACCAGATTTTTATCGATCCGTTTGTATGGTTGTTATGTGAACAGTCGACATCGGTTCTGATTAGTACAAATGAGCAGCTGCTTTAAAAAGAAGAAAAGAACCTTTGCGATATTTCAGATCGATATCTCTACAATTGAGGGACTAGTGCACTGAAATAAATCTAACTGAAGTAAATTATCCCTACAATTCGCTCTGTATTACTTGTTGTCAAAGGGTAAGGTCTTTCTCTAGAGCCACTTGAATCAAGCGAACCTTGAAAAAGCTGTATGAACTAGAATGTTAAAGGACTTGCTTTCGATTTATTATGAATATTTATCACACCAGTGGTCTAACTTATTTAACCTGGAAGCATAATCTCCTCATTTGGCTCAATTTTCTAAACGGCTTTTGACCATTTCGAGTTCGAAAACATAAAGAATCGCTTAGAGTAAAATCTGAAGGAAACTGTTCATGAGACCACATTTTGCATAGCTATGAGGATGTGCATTGTCATAGTGCAAGATACATTTTTTTTAGCTAAATGGTGTTGCTTTTTCTACAATTCGATATATTATTTCAAAAACTTGCCATAGTAGAGTTACAATCACATTTTGTGATTTAGAGAAAATGGTCGGCATTACCTTTTCTGCGGACATGAACAGAAAGGCGTCATCAGCTTCGGAGGAGCTGTATGAAGTACATTGTTCGACTTTTGCTTGGTTTTGGTGGAACATGTTTCACGGTCATACTCTCTTGACTAAATTTCTTGCGCGGAATAAACAAAAGTTCAAAATTTAATACAGTGTATGATCAGTTGGAATTCCATCAATACGAGATCGTGAACTTTTGCAAAGGCAACCCCTCACTGCGTGCTGTTCGTAGTCTATTCGGTTGAATATTATCCAATATATTAAGATGGGTGCTGGTATGGTGAATTTTCGTAATAAAGTAGAACCTTGTTCAGGCTACGTTTCCGTGGGCTAATGAAAAAAGTGCCTCTGCTTGGATCATTTTTTATTTAAATATTATTATAATTTTACTAAAATCGTTTATATTATATTAGAAATAAATCTAATGTTGCTGGAAAATGTCTATAGCAAATTAAAAAGTAACTAATGAATATTTATATACAATTTTATATATTAATTGTGGTAAAAGTTGTTTCAAAATTAATAATATATGAAATATGAGCAACACTTCTCGAAAATTTAAAATGTTTTATTAAATTAGCAAATGCCGAATTTCATAACCAATAACATAAATCAAATCGAATATCATGTTGAAAAGCAACGACTTTCCTTCGTATTAACCATAACCATGCTGCTGTAAGAGTAACGGTAATAACAGCAATAACGAATGCACTTCAAGAAATCACATTTTAATCCCACAAAAAAAGCTGGCAAAGCATGAACAGTTATTGTTTTCGATATAAATTCAAATTTTCAGTTTACGCATGCAATGCATACTGCCGAAAACCAATTTCTTGTGACAACAACAAACCAACATCAGCATATGCATATACAAGAACAATGAAAGGGCATGTGTATATGAGATTATTGGTATATGTGTATGTTTGTATTTATAAGCAATCTCTATAAATATGTTTATAAGGCGATATTAGCTGCACCATTACATGCACAAGCGCTTATACTCACACACACACACAGATACATATATTGACTAATACAAATCTTACAACAAATTGTATTGTAATAACATACGTGACCATAATTCCAATCTATGAATGTTACAGCGAAGCTGAAATTTACACCAAGCAGGTCTAAGTGGAGATATACTCGCACTTAAATATAAGTGGAATAAGAATGAGATTATCTTGACGTGTTAATATGCATATAAATATATTTATGTTGTAAATATAAGGAGTCATATTAATATATGAATTAGGGAGCGCATTACCCAGTAAACCGAATCGAGTGGCAACAAAAATATATGCTAAAGTGAAACGAACCATTATTATGCTCTATCAAGGTATGCCATGACGTATATAACACTTAAAAGGAAACGTTGGATACCTTATAGGTTAGGTTATGTTAGTCTGGTAGGCCAATGAGCCATGCATAGAGCAGTTTTGGTCCTTTGCGATACCAGATTCAGTTCATTTACAAGGTCTAAGAGAAGTAGTCATCCTTGACGCACAGGACCACACATGTCAACAGGAACTTGAAAGAAAATCCAACAGTATAGTTAAGGGGTTCATATGCTTCCTTATAATTTAAACTCACCATGAAGTGATTATTTCCACTTTCCTTTTTGTTCAAACCAAAAAAAAAGTTTGTGAAAATTGACTATCTCAGTTTTTTTTTGCCAATATTTGCGAGAGTTTATATGAGAGTTGAGTTAGATTAGATGGCTGACCCCTCATACTCGTACTTAGACTGTTATATACTCTGTGAAGCCATATGAAAGATCTTATAGTCAGCCATTCAAAAGCGCGCTGAACCATTCGTGTAGGAAATGCTAACATCATTCTATCTCATCTTCTTCCAAACAACTGTTGTAACTGATATGAGGTAAAATGTTCAAACCAATCCAGTCCAGGAGCTTGTAAGGCCGTGAAAACCGCAGATCATATGGCATGTAATGCAAGTCACCTTCGTGTTGGGGTATCCTGGGGAGTGTGAAACGGTCATATCAACTCCTGGACTGGAGTTTAGCTTTTATATGGACTATGATTATTAATTAAAGTTTTGAATTTCGGTTTCAACCTTACGTTGGTGCTTTACGACATTCTGCCCTTTAGTTGTCTGGGGTGAAATAGCTAGTCGTAACTGCCTCCGTACAATGATGAATTGATGACAACATCTGATGAGTGATGACAACATCTGATGAGTCGACGTTGCGAGTTTTCGAGAGAAAAGTTATGCGAAAGATTTATGGTCCTTTGCGCGTTGGCCACGGCGAATATCGCAGTCGATGGAACGATGAGCTGTACGAGATATACGGCGACATTGACATAGTTCAGCGAATTAAAAGACAGCGGCTACGCTGGCTAGGTCATGTTGTCCGAATGGACGAAAACACTCCAGCTCTGAAAGTATTCGACGCTGTACCCGCCGGGAGAAGCAGAGGAAGAGGAAGACCTCCACTCCGTTGGAAGGACCAAGTGGAGAAGGACCTGGCTTCGCTTGGAATATCCAATTGACGCCACGTAGCGAAGAGAAGAAACGACTGGCGCGCTGTTGTTGACTCGGCTATAATCGCGTAAGCGGTGTCTACGCCAGTAAAGAAGAAGAAGAACTGCCTCCGTACTGTTTAATTCTACATGTATTAATGTCGGCATTGTTCCAATAAGAGTAAAAATTATACCTTAACGGTGAAGCTTTCATTCATTATGAACACAGTAAACTTTCAAAGATCTTTATATTTCACTGATTTTTTGTTTATTTAGCGAACTCTAAACCAATAAACTTGATGCTCTATAGCTAAGGAAGTGTATTGAAGGCCCTTAATATTCACATACCAGGCTAAGGGAATTGGATTGTTTCTAAATTTAACACCTATCATCTATTATCCCACATATGTATGTACATATAGCAAAAGTAAAGTATCGCCACCTGTTCTGAACCTAATCGAATCAAAACGCCCTTCGAAATCGAAAACAGCCTTTATGATATTGCATAAAGAAGTCTGATCATAGTCAACAGATTAGATACTTTCTGATGTGAAGTCAACATCGGTCAATTGAAAATCTGTTATCATCTGCTGTGTTGGAAAATACCTACGAGCCCATAGTATGTATACACCAACCAAAGTGTTATGGCTTTTGTGGTCTTAAGCATGTCATACTTAAAAGTCTGGTTCCTTCGCCGTTAAAAACCTTTAAACTCCGCCTAGATACTTGACTTTTAAAAGTGATTATTTTCCTGCTACAGAGTGTTAAAACATTTTATAAATACTTTCATAAACTTTTAAGACTTTCCATTAGTTTTAATGGGGTATTTCAAACAACTTCACCACTATCTTAATTTCTATTAAAGCAAAGAGTATAGTCGCTGGAGGCCAGATCTGCAAAATACCGTCAATTCGAAAGTAAATCGAAGCACAATTCATTTTGACTGACTTGTGACATGGTGCATTTCCTTGATAATAAAGCACATTAGATTTCTTCAAAAGTCGGCGATTTGCGGCGATTTCATTCTTCAAACAGTGATATTTTTATTTTTGCTGCTATTCTGTTTACTGGGTTACAAAGTTATTATCAAATTCGATTACAACTAACTCTCCTTTGAGATTACTTTCAATATAGATTATAAGATTTGATATTAAATTTGTCAGTTTTAAGCCTAATTTGTTCATTTGCAGTCGTTCTTAATGCCTTCATATGGTTTACCTACATACATATGTACATATGCATGTACATGAATTTTTTAATTAATTCGATATTTCATTGTATATTCACACAGTAATGCAAATGAAATAAAGCAAATAACTTTTAAAACTGGCTTACGGTAAGCCAAGGAATGAAATAAATGAACAAATTCTTTTGAATTTCTATGAGCTACTCTCCGAACTCCTTGCGATATTATGAGAATTAATTTTTGTTAAAATAAAGTCGTTAAAGAAAATTAAAAAAAATTATGTTTGTCCAATTAAGTAGCAAATTAATCAATATTGAAAATTGGATTTTTGACAGACATTTTTACAAAAAATTTAAATTTCAGTGCAAATTTCGTGACAGTTTTATTTTCAAATAGCTGTAATCGAAAAAAAGTCTCATCCAAGTCTTAAAAATTGTTCTTTGAGTTACAAACCTGTGTAAAATTTTATGAAGTTCGGTTAAGTAGTTCTCGAGAAATCTTTTCAATCGACTTCAAAACCACAGTTTCGAGAAAAATGCGTTCAAAGACGGCGCACTTAGCCTAGCTAGCCTCGAGCGCACAAGTTCTCAAGGCTGTATCTCTGAAACTATTACTCGGATCAACTTGAAAATTTAAGACTCTACTCTAAAGGTGTTTTAGAAATTAATAAGACAACAAAAAAAATCAATTTTGTGAAACCCGTAAACCCATGTAACCCCATATATGGGATACATACATAGGTTAGGTTCGATTCAATGGCTAATACTCTAGATGGAGACAGCACTTGGACTACTATAAACAGTCCTTTGGAAAGCTATAAAAAATAACTTCTCTAATCAAATCTTATAAGTCAGCAATCCGCTTTTGATCCGGCAGAAATGAACTTAGGCGGTTATTTGTATTACTACCTCCTCGGATTCGGATACCACCTTAGATTCGAGTTTAAACCTTGACTTCACAAAAGTACGACAGTGAAGAAAAACTGCTGAAATCAGGTTTTAGATTCGATACAGGTAAGTTTCTCAACCTTACCTCGTTCGCACCAATGGGGCATTGAACAGTTAAACTCCGACAACTAGGGAAATAATGGATAGTTAATTTTCTGTATGAGGCTTCACTAGTAGATCCACCGCTACCTTAATGGCAGTAATATTGACTTGAAAAATTCTGCAGTGGTAAGAAAGCTGGAAACTAGAGTTGATGGATAGTTCTGGACAATAAACCATTCCACAAACTTCCAACCCAAGGAAGGAAGCTCAATGCCCCTCCTCTCCGCGGCTTCTCCTACGCAGTTATGTGGTTAGAGTTTGGTATGGCGACTACGACTATATGATCAAAACGACCTGGAAAGTCAAAGCGTGAGTAGTTGCATGAATGTTCCGACACATGTTTATTACTTGCTAATAGCTGTTCTGAACACTGACCGTTGGACAATGGCTGCTCAAGAGGCGCGCAAGGCATTTAATGTCTTTTTTGCTCTCTTCTCGATACTAAGCTTCCTTGATAGCTTTCTGTCTAAAGCGAGCCGCTGCAGGCGAATACTTCCTGTTAGTGACCATGGATTTGCTATATTTTTTTCTATGCCATAATTTTTGTATTTTTATAGCCTGAACAGGGTATATTAAGTTTTCCACGAAGTTTGTAACACCTAGAAGGAAACCCCATAAAATATATACATACGTAAATGATCAGCATGACGAGCTGAGTCGATTTAGACATGTTCGTATGTCAGTCTGTCTGTCAGTTTTTGAAATTTTTCCACGTCCCTTTCTCTTTAGAAAGCTGGTCTTTTGTCGGCACTGCCAATATCGAAAAACTATAGCATATGTGTAAATGTAGCTGTCAATCATTCAAATCGAGCAAAATCAAGTTCTTTTATATTTTTTTTTTGAATTTTTGAACGGATTAAATAAGGTTAATCTGGTAGGCCAAAAAGCCGCGCGTAGCCCAGTTTGGTTCTTTGCGATACCAAATGGAGTGCATTTCCTAAGTCCAAGAGGAGTAAACACCGATAGGGTGTCTGCGCTTGATGTGAATTTTAACAGACTCTGCGGCCTCACTGTCGATACCTCTTTCAGTGTATCATTCTATGGGAACCCCAGATGCTTACAGCGTAGTCTTACCAATGGGGGACAAGTATACAAGAGATGCTCGATTGTTTCCCCGGTGCCATGCTATAGGCATTTCCTGCAGTTTTCTCGTTCTGTCAGCCACTCAACTTGCGGGCGTGTATCGCCACCAGACAGTGATCAGTTAGGACTCCTTTTAGCATGGGCATATTCATGCAAAAATGTTATTATATTCCTTTTTCATAAATTCGTAAATACTTACGAAATATTACCCCGGAATTGACCCTATCTTACTACTTCAAGCGATCAAATATCCATAGTACTTAACACAGTTTATCTCTAAGGATTAAACCTATGTATAGTGTGTCATTCAAACCGAGGTCAAAAGCTCTATAAACCGCCACTAATACACCATAAATTCTATGAAAGGTCAAAAGTTCATCACCTTCATTAAACACATTCTTGCATATAAACTTATAGAAACACGTCATTCCTTATAGACTCATACATGCATATAAGTACAGTTAATTAGCCAACAACTGTTGCTGTTAATGAAAATGTCTTTCTTCCCTATTTAATGTAAACAATGCGGCAATTAAAACATGCTTGCAGACGAGCGAGCATTTTACTTCATACAAACATACATACAAACATCTAATGTGTGTGTGGCTGTGTGTGTGTATAAATAAATACACATACATGCAAAGTCATTAACTAAACACTTTGATGAGTTTATTTTGACGCACACGCACACCTGCGCATATACAGTAAATCGACATAATGAACTCGAGACTATTAAACAAGTTGACTGGATTTTATATAGTTATATGTATGTATGTATGCAAATGCTTTGTAAAGCACATAAATCACTATTTTATTGAAAATTTAGCATTTCGTTGTTGTTACATTTAAGGCATTTTAATGTCTAAATATGTAGCATTGATTTGTGCTGCATTCTTCCAAACTAATTGAACGCTGTTTGCATTTAAGTGGTGAGCAAATGTGCCAGCGCTTGTAGTTTATATTACTTTTCTAAATACTTTTACTTAATGATAAACAATGGCTTAACTATGCGGCTTTTTATTAGTAATTTCTGGCAGGATGACTTCATATTATTCACTGTTTAACCTCAATCACTTTAACGGCAATTAGTTGTGGTCAGCGAGAAAAAATATTTATTTGGAAAAGAATTACATCTGATCTCCGGGAGCTCTTCTCAAAAAAATCGGTTTATCGGTGAGCACTATGTATCTGAACCGGATCCTCTAAAATTAAGAACCAACCAAACTATTGTTTAATCTAGTAAATAAGTCAAGAATAATCAGAATACATTTTTTTAACAAAATGGCATCCTTAAATATTTAAAAAAAATATTTTTATACACAGTCTGTGAAGTAAAGGCGTTGTCGACTTTACCGACAGTTAATGAAAGATTTCGCTCTAATTCCTTAGCGAGCCGATAGAGGGAAGCTTTGTCCTTGATGCATTGTCAACAAAGGTTCAGTTGTCGTTGATATTTTGAAAGGGAATCTTTCACGTTAAACGCCATGAGTGCTAAGCACGTGACGCGCTACGAAGCTGTGTTCGTTTGCATCCACCCGAAAGGTTCCAAAATGACGCAATCAGCGGCTGCTAAATATATGGATACAGCGGTATATAGCGGCTAAAAATGTCGATGATTTACCAGAACGTGGTTCGATAGGAAAAGTGAGCAAAAAAGGTTAAAAAAAGAATAGTGAATCTGTTTTCGCGAAACTGCTTTAACACTGCGGCAAGAGCAAGCAAAATTAATGGCAAAAGGTTTAGATATATCCTACGAAACTATCCGAACCCTTCTTCATACTCATGATTTGAAATGGCGCAACACAATGAGGAAGCCTCTGAACAGTCCTTTCAAATTTGCGTGTGACTTCGAAAATATTCCCAGGAACGATATAAAATTTGCTGTGTGTACTCTTAGATATACGTATATTAAGAAAATAAAATAAAAAGATCGAATTTTTGAAAATTCTAACTGTATATACGGCCTTAATTGATTTTAGAGACGTGTACACTAAACCAATCAGAGAGCGGGGCCAAATAGAATTATTAATTTAATAATTTTAATACAAAAATCGGAAATAAAAATTGATCGAATATTTTGTATATTAAAAACCAATGTAAAAAATAGAAAAAAAATATTTGTTAAATCAAAAAGTGGAATGAAAAAAGATAAAAACGTGTAAGATTTGCGTATTTCTAACTGAAACGTTTATTTTAAAAATATTTAAATGTAAGTGGGCCAAAAAGTGAAATTTACTAAAAGTTAAAAATTTTAAAATTATTTTTAATTATGTTTTTCGGGATTATAAAATAAAAAAACATATAATGCCAAGGTTGGTTCATGTACACTAGCTGACAGTCATTTTTTGTTGTGTATTTCTTGTTAATTTTGTTTGCTGAAACCAAAAGTGATAGTAAAAATTTCCTAACATGTTGGACTTTTTATGTTATAGATTTATGGGATTTGGGCAGAGAAAATATTTAGTATAAAGTTAAGCTTAAAATAAATACAAATAATTTCCAATAATTCAAAAACGGTCGATATTTGGGCTACAATTCACCTTTTTTAAATACACAGCAATTTTTTCCTAGGTTCATATACAGAAAATATATTCTACATTAGCGTTAATTTGTTTTGGTTCCAAACACGGAGAAGATTTTCAAGCGCCATCGGAGATCTTGCACAATTCCTAAAATAATATTTTGTTCGACAATTTTATTTGTTTTGTATTCTATGGAAACATGTATACTTGTAAATATATCCTTAAATTTTCTAAACTATCGATTCAGTAGTTTCTGTTTAACGGCCGAAAAATCGAAGTCCTTTTGGGCTGTCACACTAATGTCGGTATTCTGCGTGAGACGATTGTCTCATGTCTCTAATAGTGACTATAGTAATTTAGTGATTCTGTTAGTCAGGAGTCTCATTTTGGTATTCTGGCAGTTACAGTATAGTAGTATACTGTAAAGTAGTATACTCTATTTGCCAGAATACCAAAATGTGACTCCTGACTAACAGAATCACTAAATTACTATAGTCAATATTAGAGAAATGAGACAATCGTCTCAAGCAGAATACCGATATAAGTGTGACTAATCACGGATTGATTAATTTTGATTTGGATTCCCTCGATCTCGTAGCTGTTCTCCTGGTATACCTCTGGATGATAAGAGGTAACATAGGTTTTCGGGTTTCAAAAAATCGTGTTTTTTATTATCTTATTAAGCTCTACAGCACCTCTATAATATTGTTTTAAAGTTGATCCGATAATAGTTTCGCAGATACAGCCTTGAGAACTTATGAGCTCGAGGCTAGCTAGTCTAAGTGCATCATCTTTAAACGGGTTTTTTTCGAAACTGTGGTTTTGAAGTCGATTGGAAAGATTTCTCAAGAATTACTTAACCGATCTTCTTGAAATTTTACACAGATCTTTGAGATACAATTCTTAAGACTTGAACGAAGGATTAGTTTTCGATTACAGCTATTTGAAAATAAAAATGTCACGAAATTTTCTCTGAAATTTATATTTTTTCTAAAAATGTCTGTCAAAAATCCAAATTTCAGTTTTCTTTCCTTCATCCATCTACTTTTTCATTTTTGATGATATTATAAGGAGTTACCCTGCCAACTCGGGCACACCTTTTTCCGAGTGGTCATCGAAAATGTGGTTCAAATGGCCGAGTTTAAAACATTATTTTTCCATAAATTTCAGAAATTTTTTCTTAATAGTGTACAAGTATGTGTGTACTTGTAACAATAAAAAATTCTAATAACACATTTATTTTTTTATATGAGAAAAAATTGTTAAAAAAGACTTTGTTACGAGAGGAAACCCATGTAACCCCTTAAAATTATTTAATATTCAAAAACCAAAGAAAATGCATTACTACATTGGAGGAGTACAGATAAAAATCAAAAAACTAGTAAAAATTTAAAGCCTTGTCAAAATGACGGCCTCGAAAAAAGTCGTTTTTTGGAAAATAATTTACACTCAGTGTGGCTTAAATAATCGAAATTATTACCACAAATCTTAATCCAACGATCATTACCTGACGAACATATCTAGCTCGCGAACATATCTAAAAAAGGTGGGTTTATCCCATTTTTTCGAGAAAAGGCATTCAAAGTTTTTAAAAACTGATTACATATATTAACTCGAAACACAGCCTCGTAAATTCCTAAATCTGAGTAAGAGTTCCTAATGGGCCTCACAGTTGGAAACCTCATTTCAATTAGTAACAACTTAAAACCTGCATAATACCAGACAATGCACTCAGTATTGGAATGCTATTGTAATGTGTATTAGTAATTATAACATCATTATCTACAAATATGAGAACGTTGAAAACAAATATCTCTATTTAATGTATATTCAAGCAACAACAAGCAAATTAAGCGCTTAATGCAAATAAGTGCTCTTCTGTTAATTCTTCTCTATGCAAATTTAGCCCTCCATATATGAAAATTTACATACTCTTTCTTATATACATATATACATAACCATGGAACTTTATTAAATCATTACATAATTTAGTGATTAATTGTAATATTATAACAAGCAGAGGTCATGCTGTAATTTAGGGCATTTAACATAACGTGCTTTTGCCTTCGAAAGTCAGAAGTATGAAGAATACAGATTTTACTTAAATAAGAAGAGGCTTGGCGTAGAAGTTCGGCTTGCATTTTTGAATTCAAGATTTATTTTTTCCTGTAAACTTTATATAAGAAAAAGTATGTTTAAAATACCATGTAAGATTAGGACTTATTTCTTTACTCTCACATGTTAGATACATACATATCAAGGAGGAAGTGTCACACTGCTATTGATTAACTGAAAACATTGGGAAGCACATACCACACACATACATTGTGAGTGTTTAAAAAGAAAACTCCGTCTCTCGGTTACGTATACAGATTAAAGTAATTCAAGCAGCTCTGAGTAGAGAAGGTAAGAGTGAACAGCTGCTAGTGGCCGCCGATTTTCGTCTATCGAGTATTAACACCACCAACAACGTCAGCCTCGAAATCCAATGCAGAACAACTCTTGCCAACAGCTGCTACTTCGGACTGAGTAGCCAATTGAGAAGTTAAGTCTTCTCACGACCAACAAAAACCAAATTCTACAAGTCCTGCATCAACTCCGTCCTGCCATACTTACATCTTACAGAAATGGCTGACAGGTTAATAATGTTTCCACCACCGTTCCCTTAAACCCTGGCAGGTATTCAATGGACGTCGCCATAATTTCTTAGCCATATAAGCTCAATTGAAAAACGAGCTCCTGATTCGTGCTCAAATCTGGCTCTCAACAAAAGGTCACATAAGGACTTGTGTCAACCCTCGTGTGGCTTCCCTGCCCGCATAATTACCCACGGGGTTCATAAAGGACAACTGTTACAACGTGCGGAGATAGTGAGTTGAAGCGGAGACCCACTAGAAAAAAAGATAAGTACAACGCAGCTCAACAAAAAACTCAACAGAAATAACAACAAAATAAAGTTGGCCAAGGCGAGGAATACGGGACCGTGTTCCATAGATGCAGTAGAATACTTAGATCGCCTACACTCACCAACATTCCAAACCAATCGGATAAGATTGGAGAAAATATACCCTCAAGGGAAACTCCGTCAACACAAGCACCATCAACAAAACAAGGAGAAAGGAAAAGTATCGAAGTTGAAGAACCTGAATACTCACCGAAATAAAAGTACATTACCCGAATGAGACGAACAGAAGAGAAATCCCTTGAAAAATGAAAGGTTATCGTGCAAACTATGAAGATGGCGAAGGCAAAGCAGAAGAAAGTCAGCATGGATGTTAAGAACGAAGTGGCACAGCTTGACGAACTTTTCGAAGTAATTAAGAATTACCCATAGAAACTGGCTCATTGCAGAAAATGAGAAAAGACGGGGACAACTAAGCAGAGGCACCACGATCCTCGGGTCAATAACCTCGAAGTGGATCGCGACAAGCCCTGTAGAGCCTTGAGAAACAGTCCGACCATGAACCGACAAGGACAGATTTGCCTATGAGAGCCTATAAGAACAAAGAAGACTCACGCAAACGAAGTAATGGAAGGAGGAAAAACATATGTAAAAGCGCAAAAGAGACACAACAGGTTAAGAACATAGCTGCAAGTCAGAAAGCATCTAAAAGGTCCAAACAACATTCGAAGGCCGTGAACAAAAAGCCAGTAGAAGACAATAGCTAGGCCGAAGTTTTTACAAATACTCGTAGTAAGGGATCCGCAAAACAAGCCGGGGAACTACTATTATAGGTGCAGAAGAGACAGGCACTAAATACCAACTTTCAAGAATTTGTTACTGTGCCCGACCATCTGCTGTCTATTCGGTCGAATATTATTCAACTATGAATGCTGGGCCTCAAGATGGGTGATGGTTTTGCGGATGGATTATCAGTAGGCCGAATATATTAACCATAAGTCGAGCGAAGTGCGCGAAACACGTTCTTTACAGAACATATATTTTCGTAAAAAAGTTGAACGATTGGCAAACGTTGCTCAGGTGTAAGCTTTCCTTGAGGAAATGCCAAAACATACTGAACAAACGTAACGTGGCAGTCTCACACGACTCATATGTGATCTGTCAAAAATTGGCTATTACCCCTACTTAGTAAACCCTTCCTTTCTCCATTTGTACATTCTTTTATATACCAACACACCCTAACAAAAATTTTATGTATACCAAATTTGTTAAACAATTTTTCACAACATTTATAATTAATTTGAAATTAATACCTTCAGCAACCAAAACCAACTATGCACACTTCAAAGGCATACAAAGCAAATACAGGTCCTACGAGTAGGCAAAACAATTGAAACAATTTAAGTTCACATAAATCTGAAAATGCTCATTAACTTAATTACAGTGTTTATTTTTATTGCGTTTCCGTTTGCTTTGATATTTAGCGAAAATGCTACAGTTGACGAAAGTTCGAAAAGCGACGAAAACTGCGTGTTGCGGCTATCAACGCGTGCGGCGGCAGGAAAAGGAACGAAAGAAAAACAAGTAAGGAAGGGCTAAGTTCGGGTGTCACCGAACATTTTATACTCTCGCATGATAAAGTGATAATCGAGATTTCATTATCCGTCATTTACATATTTTTTTATTTTGCTGTAAAATTAATTAGAATTAAATTCTGAGAGATTTACCGATATTTTCGGTGGAAAATTAGGTTAGGTTAGGTTAGGCACTGAGTTCTTCGTGTTCGATATCAGGGACCTTGAAAAGTTATATTCCGATCACGACAATTTTTCCACAAGGGATACCTCAGCTCAAATACCGTATTTGTGTAAAGTTTTATTCCGCTATCATCATTGGTTCCTAATGTATATATTATACAGAGAAGGCATCAGATGGAATTTAAAATAGCGTTATATTGGAAGAAGGCGTGGTTGTGAACCGATTTCGCCCATATTTCGTACATGTCATCAGGGTTTTAAGGAAATATTATATACTGAATTTCATTGAAATCGGTCGAGTAGTTCCTGAGATATGGTTTTTGGTCCATAAGTGGGCGACGCCACGCCCATTTTCAATTTTTAAAAATAGGCTGGGTGCAGCTTCCTTCTGCCATTTCTTCCGTAAAATTTTGTGTTTCTGACGTTTTTTGTTAGTCGGTTAACGCACTTTTAGTGATTTTCAACATAACCTTTGTATGGGAGGTGGGCGTGGTTATTATCCGATTTTTTTCCATTTTTGAACTGTATATGGAAATGCTTGAAGGAAACGATTCTGTAGAGTTTCGTTGACATAGCTATAGTAGTTTCCGAGATATGTACAAAAAACTTAGTAGGGGGCGGGGCCACGCCCACTTTTCCAAAAAAATGACGACCAAATATGCCCCTCCCTAATGCGATCCTTTGTGCCAAATTTCACTTTAATATCTTTATTTATGGCTTAGTTATGACATTTTATAGGTTTTCGGTTTCCGCCATTTTGTGGGCGTGGCAGTGGGCCGATTTTGCCCATCTTCGAACTTAACCTTCTTATGGAGCCAAGAAATACGTGTACCAAGTTTCATCACGATATCTCAATTTTTACTCAAGTTACAGCTTGCACGGACGGACGGACGGACAGACGGACGGACGGACGGACAGACGGACGGACGGACGGACAGACGGACGGACAGACGGACGGACGGACGGACAGACAGACATCCGGATTTCAACTCTACTCGTCACCCTGATCACTTTGGTATATATAACCCTATATCTAACTCTTTTAGTTTTAGGACTTACAAACAACCGTTATGTGAACAAAACTATAATACTCTCTTTAGCAACTTTGTTGCGAGAGTATAAAAACATTGTGTTTCCTTAAAAAAAAAAAGTTTCAGCAGAAAAAATATGCGTCACGCAATTTTTGTGGACCTGGGGCACAACGCACACATATTGTACACACACAGGTGTATTTGGTGAGTATTTTCACTTTTTTGCTGTTTTTTTCTTCTGGACAGCCTTGAGTTATGTACAGTTTTTAGGAAATAAAAAAGTAAATAAATAACGCAAACTGAAACCAAATTGACGTTCTTCTGTTAATTGTACATTTCAGTTGTATTTATTGTGTGTGCTCTTTTTACGTTTGCGCATTTTTGCGATAATTATTGTTCGGTAGCCCGCAGGCTGCTAATGAAAGCACACCACAGCCACATGTAGAAGCAGGTATGTATATGTATACATAGCTTTCTTCCTAGCGGTTTCAAAGCCTGGAAATCTGGTCCTCTTAAGTGCCCAAATATCAATCAAAAAGAAATTAACGGCGCATTTTTCTTGAGCATACCTTCATTTGCAAATAAACACGCACATTTCAACATACATATACATACATATGTACATCTATTTAATGATTTGATAAGTTGGAGCAATATACTACTAAGCAATTAAAATGTAATTTTCATAAACGCTCATTTGTTGTTTTAAATGCGTATTAATTATTTTAATATTTATTGAAATGTGTGGCAATAAATTTTGCATGCTACTTTTATTAGCGGATATGCCTAAGGCAAGCTGCACGCTTATTGTAATGATAAGATTGAAATTATTATATTTTATGTGCCACGCTTCTGATTTTGTACATTAAATTTAGTGGCTCTGGTCATTAGCTTCGTCAGATATATGTACATTGTGACAAAAAAGCATCGGAAATTGTAATAAAATCTTCAGAGTAAATGAAAAAAGAGTATTTTGCTAGGACTATCCTTAATTACTGCGCTAAATATGATCTATCAACCGCTTTGTTTACATCAGTAGTGTGCTGCGATTTTTGCAATGGATAAGAATATCAAACAAAGAATTCTTCTCAACATGAACTTTTAACCGTATTTTGTGTACGGAATCGTTGGAAGAGGCTTACGGTGCTTCAGATTTATCAAAAAAAAACAAGGAAAAACGTTAACTTCGGCTGCCCCGAAGCTAATATACCCTTCACAGGTGCTACGACTTATACAAAGTCTTGAAAGACAGTCGAGAGATCGTTGAAGACATGTTCTGTTCTGGACGACTTTTGATCTCCTCAACTGATGAAAATATTAAAAAAGTAAAGGATATGGTGCATGAAAATTGTCAGGCAAGTGTTAGAGAGATGGCAAGAGAGCTTGACAGCTCTGCCGAATCCATTCGAAAAATTTAAGTGAATACATATTTTGGGTACGAAACGTGTTCTAACTCTACGCGTAACAATAAAGCTAATTGTTTTTCAAAAAAGCTCCGTAAACTGGGCTCTTTGAACATGCTTGATAGTACGATTTCTGATTCCACATACATGAAGAGCATCATAATTGCTGATGAGACATGAATTTATGAAATTGACATCGAAACAAGTTAACAATTATCAGAATAGAAGGAAACCGCCAAAGGCGCTCAAAAATCCAGATTATGCTGATTATTTTTTTCGATATTCGTGGTGATGCATCATGAATTTGTTTCACAGGGGAAAAGGACAATTCATTGGTTTTACGCGACAATAACGCACCATCGCATCGAGCCACGATTGTGATCGAATTTAGAGCCAAAAACGCACAGAATACCATTGATCCACTAACGTATTCACCAGATTTGGCTCGGTATGATTTTTGCATGTTCCGCAAACTGAAATTGGTGATCCGTGGAAACCGTTTTCAGTCGCTATAGGCCATCCCAAAAAGTGAAAGGTTTTCGGGGACCTTAAAAATCGTCCGATGAGACTCGTAAAAGGAATTAAACATCTGATTCGATGCTCTGCGATGACCTGTGATAGAAACTGTTAAACGCAGAGTTGCTACATCTACTCGCCTAATGACGTTCATAGGATGCGGAGGGAACGAATCGGTCTTAACTCTCTTGATATAAGTACGAAGAGGTATTCCCATAATTGCAGCAGCTGGCTGAAATTGAGTGGTAGTTCATTGTAAATCACGAGTTTTCTGCTGGGCTTCATGCTGCTCAATAGGTTCCCTGGCCTGCTTAGAGTTTCCAGAATCTTCTTTGGCGATGTATGCTGCCATGAGCCTGTTGACGGATACAACATTTCCTCTTCCGTCGACTTTGATTTGAAAATATCATTGTGCTCCTGGATCCAGAATAGTGTGGCTACAGAGGTCACTTTACTGCATCGATACGGAGAAAAACATGGGAAATAAGTATACAGTTTTTTGCATTAAGAAAATTCGAAATTTAGTGTGATGGGAGTTGGTGTGGGCTTTAATCATCTAATGTGCTCACGAAACTTCACAACAAAGATCTGTGGGTCCGTTGACAGGTCCTCTGAAACAAATAGTTCTTCAAGCATATGTACAAGATCAGCAGGAGAGGCGTTCAAATCTCCTTATAGCATGTGCGAAAATCAAGTACAGTGGGAAGAACTTCCGACAAGGAACCACAGAGTTGCACATCAGAGCTGCCTAGACCGTTCTGTGCCTCCTTTCTACCAGTAAATTTGATTGCGAATGGTAGAGTGTTGTCCTGATGCGATGGACACTTATCAGCCGTTTGCCCATGAAAAGCGCAGACTCAAACTGAGATACTTGATCGATGGTAATGGTGAGCAAGGTGCCAAACTGAGTAACCCAAAGTTTTTGTAGAAGCCAGAGCAAAAGACGTCAGCTGTCATGTCCTTCAGATGAACAGCAACTGGCCGTTTGGAAAATCGATCTATCTATGATTGTTTAACAGTACTTGAACTGGTTCACGACTGGAAGTTCAATAAGGTCAAAGTGTACAGGATTGAACATAATGTCAGGTACGTCGATGTGCTTAGGTGTGAGGCGATTGTGACGTTGAACCGTGGTATGCAGTTGCTGGACCATTTTAGTGCGTCCTTCTTGAAGCCCGGCCAGATGTACTTCTGCTTGAGTGTGTGATCGCTAACTCGGCCACTGGGATGGGATAACTCAAAGTCAAAGTCCACTCTGCGAAGATATGTCGCAGTAAATTGAGGTGCTTTTTTCAATTGGAGCTTCAAGGCCGTGTTGTTATTGTGAATTTGCTTCTGGAGCTATTCATCCTCTAGCTGCTCGTGCTGAATCCTTTCGGTGCTCAATAATGTTGACATGCTAATCGTACTGATCCCCGATAGGCATTGGGAATACACTTGCAGTAGTAATTGATCATCCCCAGGAATCTATCAGGCTTGAGAAATGACGAGACCAGTTGAAGGTATGTATCCATTCTTGTTAGTCGTATAGCCTAGGTATGTCACCTACTCTTTGGCGAAAATGCTCTTACTGGTATTCATAGTGAGTTTGTTATCCCGGTAGGCGTTGAAAATGTGATGTAGATGCTGGATATGCTCCTAAGGAGTTTTCGAAGCCACTATGAGGTCATCAATGAAACAGCCAACGAAGTCCAAGCCTCTCAAGGTGTTGTCATGTGACGCTAGAAGATGAAGAACTCGAAAGAGTCGAAGGGTGCTGCTACCGCTATCTTCTCATTGTGTTCTGGAGTGACTGGAATGTGATGATAAGCGCAAGTGAGATCGATCTAGTAAAAAATGGTCTTTCCTTAGAGGCGCTGAAATAAGTCTTCAGCGACAAATACTGAGTAGCGGTGAGAGACCGTTTGCGCGTTAAGTCGCCTGAAGTCTCCAGTAGTTCGCCAATCCCCCAACTTCTTGAGTACAATGTGTTTGGGACTAGCTCAGTTGCTGCCGAGGGGTCAGAACACACCAAGCTCTAGGAGCAGGTTGATGTTAGCTTTTGCTACTTTGGGTTTTTTAACCGGCTAGTTGGTGGACCACTTCAATAACCGCAGGGCCGGTGGTAACAATGTAATGGACGTCAGCCGTACTGTGAGAGGCTGAGGTGACATTGGACTTTACAGGTATGATATCAATAAAACGATTTTGAAGCTGGACATTTCTGGTATCAGTAAGGTTGTTGGAGAAGGCTTGCTGATCCACTGTCGAAATACTATGTTCCGTGGTTTCAGCAAGTTCTTCAGTCGTTGTGAGTCATGTTAACGGGTCGATGAGTCGATGTTTTTTGAGATCTATCAGTATACGATGAAGTCAGCTCCAGTGATCGCAGACTGAACGTCAACGATGCTGAAGGGCCATGTAAATGCTCGACGAAGACCAAGGTTGAGGGTATAATTCAATTATAAAGCCATATATCAGATCAACGGTTCGATAAATTATTTTCCGAAGATATCAAACCCAAGTTAATATCATCGAACACTTGGTTGAACTAAACTTTTAACTGTAAGTTGCTGACAGCATACGAATCACAAAATCATAGACTGAAAAGGAATTTAATGGAGATTAAAAATGTTACAAAATTAAACTACTTGTGAAAGCAGCAATTAACTGTAATATTTATATTAAATTACATTTCTACAATAGTTTAAATATAATTTTTACAATAAATGTAGAATATGAACATTTATACGCAGCTTTAGCTTTCTTTTGAGCTTATATATAAATAGTCTCAATTTTAATTCACCGTCATATGTCCTTACAGCCATACGTACATATGTATGTGTATGCCGATATATGCGTGTATGGATATGCCTTTCGCTGTGACTGCAAACAAATTTCGCTTGACTGCCTCACTTTATTCTTTATTATTTGCGTGCATTGAGGCAATTATAAAATTTTCTCCAAACTTGCTAGACAATGCAAATAATTTCACTATTTTTCTGAATTAATAAAAAAGATGCAAAAATGTTTTACTTTCCATTTCAAGTGTTTATGAGCAGTATGGCAAATCGAAAATTATTTACAATTTATTTCTTATGCATGAGTACATAATTTCTTTCGACATATTGAGGCATATGCAAATTAAGTTGATTTATTTTCTACAATTCATTTCAGTTACAAATTCGGTTATCAAATGTTGACAATTTCTACAAATTTAATAAATACAGCAATCAGAAGCGTCGAGATGTTTTGATGAAATTGACAATATTTTACATTTATATTAGCAGAAATTTATTACTTATTTATCAACAATAAATATATTATTGAATTTGAAAATTTTATATGATTTAACGACAAATAACAAACAGTAGGTATATGACATTTGGAGTAGTGAAAATAAAATGGAGCAGTAGTCGTAGAAGATAATATAATGTTTTCAATAAAAGATTGCGGTACAAAAATACCGCCTTCCTGTACTAGAACATAGACAGTTAATGCGAGAAGGAGAATCTCAGATATATCTTTTAGATTTTTCTCCGCAAATTCACTACAATTCACTACTCTTCTCCGGAAAGGGGTATTCTCTTCTCATCCCAGGACATAGGCATTGAAAATAATAGATATGGATCTAGCGATGGAAAAATAGAAGACGAAAAATAAGAAAAAGTACACAGAAGACGACATAGACATAGACATAGACACAGACACAGACATAGACATAGACATAGACATAGACATAGACATAGACATAGACATAGACATAGACATAGACATAGACATAGACATAGACATAGACATAGACATAGACATAGACATAGACATAGACATAGACATAGACATAGACATAGACATAGACATAGACATAGACATAGACATAGACATAGACATAGACATAGACATAGACATAGACATAGACATAGATATAGCATAGCCACAGACAAAAACATAACATAAATATAGACATAGACATAGACATAGACATAGACATAGACATAGACATAGACATAGACATAGACATAGACATAGACATAGACATAGACATAGACATAGACATAGACATAGACATAGACATAGACATAGACATAGACATAGACATAGACATAGACAATTATTTAATCATCGAAAATTTAACGCGTTGAGTACAAGCAACGCTGTAAGAAACAAAACTAACTGGTAAGGGAGACTTCCTTAGTATGAAAGCACATTTTTCAAACGAGTCAAAAAGTAGGTCGCTTCAGCTATACTAGCCAGAGGTAGTCTAAATATAGACCACATTTAGTAAGCAATATGTAGAAACAATTACAAACTGGAAGATGCCACTACTCTTATAACTGAAATGGTTTCATTTATCAGAAGGCATGAAATTTCAAACGTCCTTCATCCTTTATTTGGAGGGTCCCACCTTAAACCTTATCTTTGACTGAAAGTCGAAAGTCACTTCAAAGCACAGAAAAGCTAAGCTTATAAAAGATTCCAAAGATGGTCAGGCTGAAGCTATGCCTAGCTGCAATTGTATCCCTGAAAACTTAGACCACTGTGTTGCAGAGACTACTTCTGGTGCACGTTTCTTCGCTCACGTAGCGACTCACTGACATACCGACAAGCTATATGTGGAAGGAGAGAAGTCGCAGGAGAAGATACACAGTGGGCAATAAGGAAGACTACTTGGCAGTTTGAACATGTAAGCGATAGGTTGTTTGATTAGAAATTTCATGGAACTCTTATAACGATAATACGACTTCTCCTTCTAACCCGAATATGACTAATTTTTTGGTCACGACAGAAGCGGGTGTCATCGCTTAACCACCGTTTGCGTAAAATGTGGCTCTCTGTGACTTATTTCTGTTTTCGAAGCTAAATTTCCGCTTAGAAAAATGAGTTATAAGTTCACTGAAACCAATAAAATCATTCGATGAAGTCACTCTAACTAGAAGCTTTTTGTGGATTATGGTGATTCGATTTAGGGAAGCACAACTCTACATATAATTGCTGGGATTCCTATCCTCTGGTTGACAGTTTGCACCTAAAGGTATTTCTCTTCGATTCCGGAAAGCTCCAAGAGTATAAAATATTCAGCGGGACACGAACTTAACCCTTCCGTACTTAATTTTTTTTGTCAGTCCTAGTGAAATTATATAAACAAATTGTTCTTGAAAATTATTTTGAAGCTTTTAATTTATTTAATCAAAATTCTTCAAGTTAAAAAATTTTTTATTACTTTTCATCATAACTTAGCTATAAACTTCAATGAGTTTAGTTCTGCCAACGATCAAGTTTCACCAACTCTTTGCATATATCAATCCATTCACTTTAATGTACCTTTATCAATTCCCAAAGCACAGCGCACAGAACATTTGCATTGAATTCTATTGCACACGGCAGACCATTCAGTTATCAAGTCGAGCCGTCAGTCTCTCTGTCAGTCAGTTATTTTTGCCCACAAGCAAATTTGATTGCCAATCATACAATCAACCAAATCAACTGATGCTCAGCGCAGATCAACGCATCGCATTACATTGCATTGAATTACCACATACTCGACCACCATTACATGGATTGGTGTTGCGAAAGCAATGGAATTGAATTTAAAGCTCTTTATATAGCTTTCGGACTTTTACAATAAATTTATTTCAACACGTGTATACTCGTACACCGATGTGCGTCAACATGCTAGGAGCGTGTGTGCAAAATAAATTTTGCATTGGCCATTTGCCAGCGTGGGCATGAAATTTGAATACCACATGAGGTGGTGAAAGCGTAATTGTATGGGAGAGTTGAAAGGTCACAAAACCAGTGGATTTAAATATGTCATAATACATGGCACAGCATTGCATAGGTATGAAGTATTTTACAAATATAAATTAAATATTATTTAGTCTACGGAGAAATATATTCTACATATGTAAGTCTAAAAAGTTCCCGGCCTGACACATCGATGGCGCTACTACCATAGAATTAAATGTCCAATGAACACGGTGCATGAACAAAACAGATTGTTACCGACCAAAAACATCAAAAAAGTCACCAAAATATTTTTGGATAACCGTAAACTGAAGCAGGGACTCCAGGTACCATATAATTCACGAATATTTGGGTATAAGATAGCCCGGCGCAAAGTGGGTGCCGAGCGGGCTCCGTTTTGATCAAAAACTACAACGAGTTGATGATTCGGAGCAGTGTTTGGATATGTTCAAGTATAATAAGCCCGAGTTTTTGCGTCGATAAATGACAATGAATGACTGCCTCATTTCATTCAGAAGTCCAAGCGACATCTGAGTGAACTGCACATGATGAACCGACCCCAAAGCGGGTTAAGAACCAAAAGTCAGCTGATAAGGTTAAGGCTTATGTATTTGCGGTGGATTACTGGTATGGAAAGTGTGTCACCAACGATAACGTCTAATGGAAACAATAGTAGTCGAATTGCAGTGAGAGAGCGCCAACAATGGCTAAGAAATAAGATTTTAATATCTGTTTGATGTGATTAAAAAGGCATCATATACTACGAGCTTCTCCCCTACTGCCCAACTCTAAGCTCCGATCGCTCTTGACAACAATTGGAACGTACGAAAGAAGCAATCACCCAAAAGCCACCAGCTTTGGCTAATAAGAGAGGAATTACTTAAGAGGTTATAAGGTTTTCCTCAGGTAAAAAAGACCCCTTATCCAACACTTCCAACTAAATTTACCTTGGTTTCGTCTGTTCATAGCACATTACGCCATTTTGTTTACATTTATTGGGCCATTCCATTCGATAGGATTTTTAACGAACTCAATGCGACAGTTTCAATGCCTCTCTATCAATTACAACACTTAACGAGCAGTTCTTCCATAAAGATTACTTTTAACCAGACGTCTCCTAACTGACCGAGCACAACTTGAACTCTACTTTCCTGCCTAATGGCGTCTGCTGGCCTAAATGGACCCTGGAACCCTGCTACCATGGAATTTTAAGGAAATTATCATCTACGCTTGTAGATTTGCGAGACATACCCCATTTGCAGAGCGTTTTTTTACGGTTTTTTTGTTATTGTAACGGGTACCTAATCCCTGTTAGGATGGTAAGATAAGTTGTCATCGAGGTCATCCAACGGTAGCCTCAGGAAATGTGCTACTTCAACGGGGTCGGATTATAGGGAGAGTGTTTCATATGTGAGGTTAGCAGGGAATGCAAAAAGGTGGTTAGTGGCATGCGGGTACTCGTTGCACGGTGGACATACGTATGTGTGATATGTCAAGGTCGATTCTGGATAAGAAGGAGTTTAACCTGCTACAGTATCCAGCGCAAGGGTCACTCTCGACTCTCGTGGCAACCTAACTCTTCGTTTGCAATTTGCGGTGGTTTGACGAAATACCCCAATCATTAAGAGGGACTCGGTGAAGATGTTAATGGCTCCACTGTAAATGACGGTTAGTGCATATCTGAAGTTTGTTATGTCCGAAGTCACAAGGATCGCTTAAAGCTCCTAGGAGGTAGTTCCGCGCCAAGCAGGTGACTACAGCGATGATTTCTGCGAAAGCCGGCCGTATTTTTCACAGAATAGCACGTTTTTCTGCTATTCTTGTTTTATTATCCAACTTTATATGGGTCACAATTCTCAAAAAAATAATTTGCAACTAAATATTATTTGATTAAGAGTTTTTATTTCTTTGTCCGACACTGTATATATAGTTGTATGGGTTTTTGAAAAAATAACTGTTATAAAAGTGTATCTTATTTACGCTACTCAGTAGCACTTTAATAAAACAACAAAATGAAGAGCGCAATATAAAAATAAAATCACTTTAACTGCGGCAATAAATCAATAACAAAAGCAATAAATCGCTGTGGCAACGAACAACAAACAGCAAATAAACGCATGACACATATATGACATATATGTATATGTAGGTACCATACATATGTACATCGGTCTGGCCTTACGTGGCTGCGTCAGCGAGCGATGCGCTTATACCCACACATGCACGCCACATGTGGCCAGTTAGACACACACAGACTGACACACACTCAAACATATCGAATTACAGTTAAACGGCGTGCAATAAAAATTACAAACGTCGGGCAAAAGTTGAGCGAAAATCATACTGAAACAAAAGCGTTTGTCATAAAAATAGCAAAACGAAGCGAGAGATGGAAAGAGCGAGAAGTGGAAAAGGGTAAAACAAATACTTTTCATGGCAAGGATAATTCGTTCAAGTATTTTAACAGCAGACAAAATGAATTTTACTTGTGTAGTTTTGCTATTTGACTGACTGCCTCGTAATGATTGAAGTGCATGTGCAGCAGAACAGCGCTAACAACAAGAGCAACAACACGTACTGAGGACAATTGCCGTGCATGCGGGTCATAAAATGTAAACAACAATCAAAAAATAAATCGAAATCACGAAGAAAGACTAGACAATACCGTTAAACAGCTGAGCGAGTTCACAGCATAGGCAAGTGTTCACCAAGAATGGGTTGAAATTGATAGTTTGTACTCGGGGGTAGGCGAGAAGGAGGCGTTGTAAACATGCAAAGTTATATTGGTGTAGAATGCTTTAGCTTTTTGCGCAGATAATTATCTGCTGGAAGAAATAAAGTTCTGTTTGAACGCAAATCTGAAGCAAGGTTAAACTGAGAGTTACATCTAAGAAGGAAGCTTTTTTTATATTTTGTCGAAAAATTTAAAGGTCCTCTTCTATGAAACATCTATAAATTAAGTGTTACTTTTCGCAAATTAGCTTGATGTAATATGTACGGTTTGATTTGGCAGTTACATGAAAACTGTTTAATTTACTACCCCTTACGCCACTCTAGAAACACTCGTGCCTTTTGGCAAAAACCTAGAAAGTCGATTTTCACAAGCAATTCTCGTAACGAGAACCGGACTATAGATGATACATAAGGAACCTCCCAACTAAGTTCCTTGCGCAGCTGGCGAGTGATTATCGATTTGTGTGGCCTGACGTTGATCTAATGGAACCTCCTCCTTTATTGAACAAAGCTGGTCGCTGCTGGAGATTTCTTCCTTCAGACGATTCAATTGGCAATAGAAAAGGCCTGAATTACGAGTTCAGGAATTAGCTAATAGTAGATGATTTTCTACAAATAACAAAATCTTTCTGACCCTCAGGCTTACCCACTGTTTGTGTCGGTTTGCCACTATTGGATTGCTATTATTTTTTTATTGAAATTGTCACAAGCGACGCATTGTTCATTGCTCATCACCAGTAAGTATGTGTGTGACTCAGAAATGAAGAGATTTGGTTTCGATTCAGCATCGTTTCGCAGATGTAAGTTCCAACAATGAGTTATTTTTCGTGTTTTTCACGTCTTATTTATATAGTTTCTCCTAGGTAATCAAAACTGTGCTTATATGATGGTCGGAATCGAGGAATTCCACTACCAGTATTGTATTTTTGCTAATTGGACTTCCAGAATTTAGTACCTCTTGATTGAAATTATCGGAACGGAATTGACAAAACCTGATCGACTGTTACAGTATCAGGAACATTAATACTCTTAAAATTCTCAACCGTCTGGCTTGAATTCTTTCTCTGCATCCTTCGGCGGGTACTGCGTCGAATACTTTCAGAGCTGGAGTTTTTTCATCCATTCGGACGACATAACCTAGCCGGCGCACCCGCTGTTTTTTAATTCGCTGAACTATGTCAATGTCGTCGTATATCTCGTAGAGCTGATCGTTCAATTGACTACGGTATACTCGTAACAATGACTCATCAGATGTTGTCATCGCCCATGCCTCTGCACCATTTAACAGGTCGGGGATGATGAGCAATTTGTAGAATTTGTTTTTTGTTCGTTGAGCCTCTCTCAACTTGATTTCTCAATTGCCTACTCAGTCCGAAGCATCACCTACTTGGCAAGAGTTATTCAGCGTTGGATTTCAAAGCTGACCAGCAACAGCTGTTTTCAAGATAGACGAAATTATCCACGACTTCGAAGTTAAGACTGTGAACAATGGCGTGGGAACTGCTTTGAGGTCACTACCAGACCCATTTGGTTTTTGCGGAGTTAACATGGAATAAGTGGCATAGTTTATTTTTGCTGGTGTCATCAGTCGTGTCGATGGCCGTACTGGACGTCGTTTGTCGTCAACGATTTCTCGACTCTCTATGAATACTTTATTCTCTTTCGACGAATTTAAATTAAATAAACTTAACGAATAGGTAATTATTGTTCGAAAAATATTCCATACACTATAACTTATAGGATTATATTTGTCTAAATTGGCTGGTACAGATTTCTACTGACCGAATTTTGATAACTCAAAACTCAAATAAGTGCCACACCTTCATTTACATAAAATATTATCTTTCCCAGTGTGGTCAGTTAGCGATTTTAAGTGTCCTTTGCCGACTAAACACAGTTCCACTGGTAACAAACAACATCGAAAGGGATATTTAAAACAGTGGACTTCACCGCGCAAACTTGCCGCAAAGAAGACAATGATTATCATAACCATAACGGAAAGGTGATAGCCATAATTTTCTAATGTTCTAGAATTGTTATTTACAACGACTAAAAAAGCAAAAGGTAAAACGGTCACAGAGCTCTGCTACGCCCCATTTTCATGCCTATTCGATGTCGCATAAAAAGAGACCTCATTTGAAAGATTCCAGACTTGAAAAAAGTATTCATCATATAAAAGTTTAAGTTGAATGAGGAGGTTATCGCGCCACGGAAGCCTTATTTACAGACGTCCAGAAAACAAATTATTTATATGAGTTAAAAAAAATGCTCGTTTCAAATTATGAAATATTGAGCCCCTCCTAAACAGGCTATATGAAGCATCCGCTAAAATGTCTGTGTTGATAAAGCTGCCGATAATGCCCCTATTGTAATATTGAGACAAATTTTGCCCGATATAAAAACTAATTAACAACTGGATTTGACAAACCCTATAAGAAACTATAGCTTATGTTAAAAACCATCATTTTGGTGTATAATAATCGATTTTCTAAGGACTTAACTATGTGAGCCGTACACCAAATAGCACAGTTTTCACTGAAAAGACAATTAACGAAATTTGCCACATTCATTACACACACTTCCACAAGCATCTACATATAATTGTGTCTGCTCACGGTTAACGTACTAAAAATCTAAAATTTTCTGCTCACCACATCAAAAATGTAATGATGAGTCAGTCAAAGCTTGCTGGACCCAACTAGCAGAGTTACATGTGTCAGAGAACATGCACTACTTTAATATTCTACAAGAGAGGAGCGTGACACCTTACTTCGAAGTCGTGTTAGGTAAGTGAATACATGTCTCACGATTTGCTTTACTTTTAGTTCGCTTTCGATTTTAAGAATTTACAGCAAAGCACGTGGAATACACAGAAATATACATATATACACATATAAAATATTTACAATGACAACGAGTAGCAGAGCGCTGACCGATTTGTTGCCCGCTTGGCTCAGTGTTTCATTGGAGGTATTGTGAGAACTTCAGCAGCTGATTGGAAAATTACAGGCCTCACTTTCAAGAATAGCTGTGCTGTTGTTGTTGGCGCTAAATATTGCTATAGTTGAAAACTAAATTTGTGTTAACAAGCAGGTACATGTTGCAGGTAAATACTGCTATTGAATCTTTAATATTTACACATTTATGATGTTAAAAGTTTTGAAACGTTAAGAGAAGATGGGAAGATTTCATTTAAGGAGTAATACAACACAACCTAATTTTAATTAATGATCACATAGTTATTAAAAGCCATTTAGCATAAAAAATGCTAAAGATATAGATTAGAAATTAGAATACAAAACCACTTTTAATACTCTGAAAATATAAAAAGAAGCTCGATGTTTGAGCACCGCATGAATTGTCTGTGAAAAATTTAATGGATCGCATTAATATCTGCTGAAACGAAATGAAATCGAACCATTTATGAAGCGAATGGTAGCAGGAGACGAAAAGTGGATCAAATACGACAATAATGTGCAAAAAAGATCATGATCCAAGCGTGATGAGACTCAACAAATGGTCGCAAAGCCAGGATTGACGTCTCGAAAGGTTATACTGAGTGTTTGGTGGAATTGGAAAGGAATCATCCGTTATGAGCTGCTACAAATTGGTCCAAATATTGATTATACTTTTTAGTGTCAACAACTGAGGAGATTGAAGCAAGCAATCAAAAAAACGACTAGAAACTGATCCATAAAAAGGGCTTCGTCTTCCATCAGGACAACGCTAGACCACACACATTTTTGATGACTAGCCAAAACCTTGGACAGCTTTGCTGGGAAGTTTTGATGCATCCACCATATAGCCCTGACCTTACACCATCGGGCTGTTATTTGTTTCGGTCAATGCAGAACTTCATTTAAGAAGTAAAGTTAGCTTCAAACGAAGACTGTGAAAATTACTTGTCGCAGTTTTTCGCCGAGAAGGCAGAAAAGTTTTACATTGATGGAATAATGTCTCTTGCAGGAAAATGGCAAAAAGTGGTCGACCAAAATGGTAAATATTTAGTTCATCAGAGTTCAATATACCATAAATATAAAAAAAAAATAAGTTGGAGTTTGATAAGAAATACGAAAAGGCTTTTTCGACTACCCAATGTTATTGGTGATTGAACTCTGGGAACATTTTATTAGTCTGTGGCATCCATGCGATTCCCCGTTAAATTCTACATAAGAATCAGTGTTCAAAAATATAGACTCTGATCCCATGAACAGCAAAAAATATGCAAAGTTGTCCGCTATACAAATCGGAAAACCACGGGTACAAAACCATGTCGCCAATTGATGAAATGGCCCATATATATTAGGTTGTTAAATATCTCCCTAAAAAGTGTTACAGTGATCGAATTTAGTTCAGATATGCGCCGTTTCGTTCGATAATCTGTTCACATATAGACGGAAACTTCATAATCAACAACGAACTTGCTCCAAAGCAGTGAAAAACTCAACAGTGGGCTGACATCGTTATGGTGTCTGTATTTTGGGATGCGCTTGGAATAATTTTTATCGACTACTTTTGAAAAGGAAGTACTATCAACAGCGACTGTTATATAGCGTTATTAGAAATTTTGAAGGACGAAATCGCCTAAAGACGGCCACACTTAAGGCAATATAAAATGCTATTTCAAAACAATGCGGCAAGTCACAAGTCGTGAAAGCGATTACAAAAATCTATGATTCGGGCTTCGAATTGTGTCCGCATCCAGCTTGCGTTCCAGATCTAGCCTCTAGTGACTATTTTTTGTTCTAAGATTTAAAAAGAATGTTTGCTAGAAAGAAATTTTTGTCGAATGAAGGGCTCTGATCGCTGAAACTGTGACCTGTCTTGAACAAAGGACAAATCGGACTTTCCATGCAAAGACGTTGTGGAAAAGTTGGAGAGCGCTATAACCAGTGTATTACCCTTGAAAGAAATTAAGCTGAATAAAAAACGCATTTTTCCGCGTTATTTCATAAAACCAATATTCACTGTATTTCAATTTGTGGTTTGCATACCTTCTCACTTACCGCCGTCATGGACGACAGTTCAAAATATTCAAAAGTTTATTACAAAAATGTTTTGATTAATTTGAGATTTAATATACAGTAAATAAAAATATTTATATGTGTACGCTGGAAGTCCGTTATATACAGGTGCTGACGGAATTTGGGTTCAGCTCTAACCAGGAATCATAAAATGAGCCATGTGTCATATACGATTCTTGCTGGCTGTTGAGTTAATGCTGAATCTACTGCCTTTCGCTGGCTGCCTTTTGAATAAACGATTGTCATGTATTCAGTGCAAATTCTGCATTTTCTTTTTGAAACATAAATACAAGTGAATATACATTTGGGTGTGCAATATTCCTTATTTATATACACATACAAATGTATAGGTAATTATGTTGACATGATAGGTCCAATAAATATTGCCTACTCCCAGGCGTATCGTTGATTGCGTATTGTTTATCAATTTTATGCGCACACACGCATGCACTCATACACATACAAACTACTTCAAGAGCTATTGGAATGCCAGCTGTCATGTATAGTATCTATATATACATTTATATGTGTATGTGTGTGTGGGACATTGTTATTTTTGCAATTTTGTATCTGTTTGTTTACACGCAATGCATATGATTTTTAATTAAATTCTGCGGTAACCCCCAACAAATAATCGAAAGTGCTGGTCAACTTAACACGTCGTCCGCGTAGCGGCTTGATTTCGTGGTGAAAATGTGTTGAGGAATGTGATGTATGTGAAAATGCGTGGGGTAGAAATGTGTAAGCAGGCACTTGAGCGCATATACATATGTATATATAATGCACACACACACACACACTCAATCACATTACTACAGCTACGCGCATGCATGTGTGTTGGTGTATGCCGCATTTTCAACGTTTTGCTTGCTGCATTTCGACTGCATGTCATGCCAAAAATAAAAATAACAAAATGCATGATGCAAAAAAAAGCACACTGTAAATAGCAAAAACAACAAAAACATGTGATTTTCCTCTTAGCAAAATATGTCACGTTTTTAATTAAATGCCACAACAAAAAATAACCGCCTGATTTTTCGACCACGTGTGTTATGCAAGTGAAAGTGCCAACATGCGGTGGATTCTCATAACTGTGGCTGAGTGTTGCCGCGCATGCTTTTATTTGTTTTATGGCCGTAGCAATTAATGGGTTAAATTTAATTTTCAATAAAATAACACAATTACGTATTGTAAGCAAAGCGTCGAAAAGTAAAAGCCGTAAACGGTTTTAGGAAAATTGATTTTCAAATTTTCAACTGAGAGTCACATACGGCTGAGTATACAATGTCAATGTGTGTGATTTACTAATTGTTGACAACTGTGGTTAAATAATATTAAAGAGTTATTGCTTGGTCAGGCGCCTAAAGGTAGGCAACTTTAAGTACTCCTTTAAATACACTCGTGGCCACGCAAACTTTACCACTCTAAATTTTCAAGTATTGTGCACATTTGACTACATTTTATGGCAGTACATTTTGCGGTATAGAAATTTTTTATTTAGAAATAAGTTAATGACATGTTATTAATCAAAAATATTAAAAATTAAAAAAAAATTAAATTAAAGATAGTGAGCTTTACAAAATGAGCTCTAAATGTAAGAGACTGGCATGAGGTTTAATTTTGAAAATGATTGTTACACATATTTTTCAATGGAAATAATAATGAATTCTCCGTTTGGCATTTTACTCAAAATTATAATTGTTAGGTATAAGCCATCCTGTCTTTCAAGTTAGACCAAATCAGACACATAGTGTTAAATTTTACGGAAATCTGTAACAAAATTTAGCGATTTATCCTGGACAAAATGTGACACAACATTTTTTTAATATGGTATATATATAAACTCAAACCAAGTGGGTACATCTAACAAACTATAAGCATCTGATCATTACCCAATTATACGCAAGGATTCCTGGAAATATCAAGAAGATAATTTCTTGAATTGTGCTAGAATAACAAAAACTATTATATTGATCACATCGAAGTGGGGTAAGATGAAATAAGTAGATGAGGATTGCACCGTGACCTAAGGTATTAGGTTTAGGGCATTTCATAAGTCACATCGACTCACTTAGCCTCAGCCTATTGATAAATTTCAATATACTGCTAGGTGTTAGTGAGGTGATGTGATCTATATTTGGAAACATGAGTACAAGGGCCTTTATCCTGCATCTTCATCCAGGTGTTTTGAAGTTTCAGATTTCTTGCCGTAGAACTGGCAATTTGCACAAGAAGCTAGGCCCAGTTATATAACTGATTTTGAGCTTACAATGGCCAGTGTAGAATGCGACTAGTAGTCTGAGTTTATCCCTAGGGAGGTTGATTGCATATTTAAACCTGCTGAGGTTGTAACCCTCCATAACCAACTTAGCATGGCGCATGTCTTGGCGTTGTTGTCAGTACATCTCTCTGCCTACTACCTTTTCCTTGCGGAGCAGCTCCTCTATGTTATGAGGATCCACAGCGAAAAAGGGTTCAAGTCCTACCATTTTTATGGATGCTGCAGGGTGGGCGGGTCTATCAGAGAGTTCATTTCTTGCTATACCTTTGTAACCGAACACCCAGATAAGGTACACTTGGTTACGTTCCGATAGACTTTTATGACGTTTTCTACAATACTGCATCAGTGGCGATTTAATACCGTAGGCAAAGATTGTTTTAAGTGCCGCTTGACTGTCGCCAAGTATGGTTATACGTTCACTGCAAAAATTGTATTGGAGGATTATCTTATGTGGAAGACTTTTGCTTAAAAATGCTCAAAAAACTTCCCCATATGTATGGCGTTGCCATGCGACTCCTGCGCCAATTCCCCCCCACGTTTTCGACCTCCTAAATACCACTTTATTGTACTATTCTTAAGCAGTAGCTCGAAATGGAATCATTCCATTCAGTCTGCTAAGGGTAACCTTGAACTTCTTGGTAAAATTCACTCTTTTTGTAACGCTGAACCTTGGAAGAAGAGACAATGGTATTACACCACTTAAGTCCTACATCCGCTGCGATGAGATTATCTTAACTCTGCCCAACCCTTATGCTGTCAATTGGAGCAGTATGTCTTTGGATACCTACACGTTCACCTGGTGAAATGGAAGCTAGGGTAACTCAGAGACCTTTTCCACACTTTTTTAGATTTAATATGTAGTATATCCAATATTATAAGTTCATTTAATTTTACTAAGACATCAATATGTAAGGGATAAAACCAACCGAAAGTTTGAAACTACGATTATTATGTACATGAAACCTAGGTGGAGTATTCATCCAATTTTTTCTATATCAGGCTCAAGAACACACTTTTATTAGATATGAATGATCTCTGTATTTCATTAAGATAACTCACATATTGATTAATACAATATATACATATAAAGTTAAACTGAAGTTTGTAAATTTTTGTATGAGAGACAAGGGAAGTTTTGACTCCATTTCTATTTTATTAAGAAAATATTCTCTCTGAAATTTTATAACATTTCTGAAATATGAGTTGTAGGCATTGAGATTCACCTACCTTGAAAACTGATAGGCCGATTTCGGATATGAAACTTCCCAGCGGAATAATGTTTCCCCGCTTACATTTTTCTTTGAAGAATGCTTCGAAGAAAATTTTATGTACAATTCTTCGATACCAGGTAATGCATAAAAGTAAGCTATGCGGAATAATGTTTCCCCGCTTACATTTTTCTTTGAAGAATGCTTCGAAGAAAATTCTATGTAGAATTCTTCGATACCAGGTAATGCATAAAAGTAAGCTATGCGGAATAATGTTCCCCCGCTTACATTTTTCTTTGAAGAATACTTCGAAGAAAATTCTATCTAGAATTCTTCGATACCAGGTAATGCATAAAAGTAAGCTATGCGGCTAAATTCTACTGTGTTCATATTTACAAGTCAAGTAAGTACGTGAAAAACGACAAATACAAATTGATGGAATAAAATTTATAAGTAAATTTTTTCATTATTTCGTCAAATCATCAAGCAAAAAGTTGGTTACTATTTGGTAAGTATTTCGTGTTTTTAACATTGAAGGACATAGCTTCAAATTTATAAACATACTCTTTCAACTTTTTTGTAGAATGTGTGAAAGTTGAAGGCTTCACCGAATGGGAGTATATTCACCAAATTCAAAAAGTTATCAAACTCGCCAAACGCAGTTTCTTCAAGTCTCGTTGCTTGAAAAAAACGGCAAGAGACTCAGCCACAAAATTAAAAGAAAACCATAATGGCTAAATGAGTAGCGACCAACATCTCCGCTTTGGCAGCATCCCGGTTCTTTCCGCTAGTTACCCGTCTGTATATATGTATATTTAACGTTTTTAAAACTGTTTTCAACCTTTGATCATTTTATATATACATACATACATATACATATAATATGTATTTAACGTTTTTAAACTATTTAAATTTGTAATAATTCGGTTCATTTAAACACATTTTGTTATAACAATTTTTAAGTGCATTTCGCATAAAATAAAACCTTTATAACGATTGTATTGAATCTAGTGCATTTTTCTTTTTAACAAAAAGTGTGAGTGGCCTATAAGGTGAGTTTTTGTACACATAATACTTATTTTCATACGAATATGCAATTTTTCCTATTGACCTTGGCATCAAAGAAATCTTCGTTAACTATGGCATCGAAGAATTCATCGTTAACTGTGGCATCAAAGAATTCCTCGTTTACTTTGGCATCGAAGAATTCTTCGTCCCATGGTAAGCGTAAAAGGTAATCTGTACTTTTCGTAGGACATCGCCGTGTTAATTTTCATCGGTCGGGGTAAGCGATACAATCATGCTGTATCGTTTACCTTGCTCGCTTACCAATGTCTACCATATCCCGCTGGGTTGTTTGTATTATCCCTGGTTACAGCTTAAGGTCGCTGACGCAGTTATTTTGCGAATAATCAAACTTCATTATGAACCAATAACTTCAAAAGATATAATTTCATTGATAAATTTCTGCAATTTTTACTATGTCTGAATTTAGTGAGCAAAGAAGTGCGATAATGCACCATCTCATGCTGCATTGGTTGTTCGTGATCATTTCGCCACATTTACAACTAATATGGTGCCACAACCACCGCATTCGCCTGATTTACTTACCTTCGTGTAACTTCTGGCTATTCAGCAAATTCACATGAGCAGTGCGAGGCCACCATTTTGACTCAAATGAGGATATAAAAGCCGAATCGAAGAAGCCTCTGATGGCCATCCCGACAGAGGATTTTTCCAAGTGCCATGATGACTGAAAAATTCGTTGACAATATAACAAAATTCACCTTTCATTTTTATCACAATACTATGTATTGGTATGGTGGCCAATAAAGGAAAACTAGCCGCCGTAACGCGTATGAAAAGCATACAAAGACCAGTTACTGTATCCAACAGCTCATAGAAGAATGCCAAATTAGGTTATTTTTATTTGTTTACATTTTCTGCCTATAAACTTGTTCTGTAAGTAACTGCCAGCGAAGTCAGCTCTTAGACTAAGTGAATATTTTATATTAGTCGCCTGTAATAAGGATCGTTCTACTTATGAGGCTTAGTAAGTTACCGTTTCCACACAATATTACGGATTTTTGAAATCCTATAGAATTAAACTTAAATTCGGTACCAAATATCGCCTTGGGATATGTATGAAGTAGGCAGCGACAGATGGATAATCATCCAAGTAAAATAATCGAGTGGAAGGTGGTCTCTTTTCAGCAAAATAATATGCCAAAATCACCTTTCGACTAATAGACCACTACAGTGTCTTCCAAGCGGAGATCACAACAAATATAGATAATTGTCTTAGTCTAACAAAAAGTGTACTTACAATAAGTAAATGAACTTTGGTCCATATCCATATATACAGATAGTCTAGCGGGCTTGACATCTTAGGTATTTAATAAAGATAGCGAAAAGATTCCATGATATCTTATTGGATCTTATATGATATTTCACATATAAACATGCAATGAGCTGCAGGACATGTTATAGAAATATTTAGCTGAGCCTCGGTGAAGTTTCAAAGTAAAATATAGTTTTATGAACATATGTTATTTTTCCATCTGTTCGATTCAATTGATGCTTTTTAATGGCAATGCTGCTTTCCTGTAACCTATCTACAAATGATGTTGCCTCCTAATTTCTATTTAAATAATTCATTCTAGATATATATATTTTTTAATTTTAATTTTTCCAAAAATAGTTTTGGGTCTATTACTTTGATTAAATATTTCTCCAAAAAAATATATCGTTACGCTTACAGGTAAACTAAATTGTATGTTAACAATGTGGCTTCTCAAAAATAGTAAATCATTACCTTCCTTAAGAGTGCTGTGAAGTTACTTAAAGGTACTAAATTTATTGACATAGTTCAGATAATAACTGAAAATAATTTTTTTAGTACCTAAAAGGTTAGAGTATAGACGGATACCCTTACATAGATATACAGATAATAATACAACGTAATAATAGGAATGTTAATTATTTCTCTTAACTCTACTTAAGCTACACAACTTTCGTGAACTGATTTTAATTATTCGTTTTATTCACAGGATTAGCTTCAAGTTTTCACTGCAATTGACTAATAGGAAGCTCATAAGTTCTGTTCGCCCTTCAACGGCAAATACTCCGATAAAATCTTTACGCTTATGTCAAAAGCTTTTAAGCTAAACCATTTCTTTTGTATAAACATATCTAAGGAAGGTAATTAATACAGATTTTTTCAAATAATGATTTTGAAAAAATTCTTTTGATTACAAACGGTTCCATGATTCCTATATTTTCAATATTAAGCGATCTCTGCAAATCTGGCAAATATGTATCTTGGTTCCAAGTCACTCTATTCACTTTCACTATCCCATACTGTAAATCTTCTATGTTCGAAAAAAATTCTAAAATATTTGTATAAAAACCTTGAAAACTAAAAGTAAATTTTTTTTCATGAACGCCACTAAAATTTCTTAAAACAAAAATAAGTACTAAAATATTATTAAAAAAATTTACGTCTACTAAGCGTATGTACTACAATTTTTTCTCGATTGGGCTTTCATATATAAGTATGAAAATTAATTTGTACTAAAACTTGCATCGATAGTTTTACCAAAACTTGCAACAATATTTTAGTACTTGTTTCTCAAAGATAAAATATTTCTTAAGCGAGACCAAATCTCATTTTCAAATCCAAGGTGGCTGTCATTAAGCTAGCAGTGAGCATTCACTCTGGCAACATTGAGTGCGATACTGTACTTTCAAAGTTATTTAAAGAATTTTTCTAACCTTACGATAGATAACCACATACAAGATGCGTTCCAAAGTAAGCAGGACTTAAACAATAAACAGAACAAAAGGGTGTTTTCGGCAAAATCAATTTATTTTATTCAAAATACATAGTCTCGTTCTGCTTCAATACAGCTTCTGGCACGGTCCAAAATCATGTCGAACGAGTGTTTTAGCTCGTTGGCCAGTATGTCCGCCAATAAGTCGGTGCAAGCCTTTTGAGTGGCCTCTACGTATGCAAAACGCTTTCCTTTCATAGGCAATGCATTTTTCCGAAAAGAAAGAAGTCGCATGGTGCCATATCAGATAAATACGGGGAGTGGTTAATGGCTAAAATGTGATTTTTGGTCAAATAATCGGTCACAAGCATCCTTCGAATGTTGGATTCTGGGCAATTTTTGGTCGTCAGTCAATTTGTGCACACATCTTTCGTAAGCCCAAATGTTCGGTCAAAAGAAGACAAATTGATGCTGGGAGATGTTCAATTCCATTTCCATGAATTTCAATGATGATTTCGGTGGATTTTGGCTGAGTTCACGCACTGTTTAGATGGAATGTTCGGTGATCATGAATTTTGATTGGCCCACATGTTGATCGTCATTTATGTACTCACGACCACTTTGAAAACGTTGAAACCACCCTTGCACTCTTCTACAGGATAGGCAGTCATCGTCATGAACTTCTTTTATCCAATTTTAAAACCAAATTTAATGTTGACTCTTTGTTCGAAGCTCATTTTCGCACCGATAACATAAACATACGGACACTTAAAACGCAGTAACTTCACTTTCAATCAATGAAATGTCACGAAATCGATAAAGATAGCAAATTCTAATGCGCTGGTCGACATATAGATGGCGCCACCAGCAGGCGCTTGTTTCAAAAAGTCCTGTTTCCTATGGATAACACACCTTCAGTCATATGTTCGGTGAACCTTCAGACTCAACAAATTCGTGGCAGACGAATAGCATTTTGCTGATTTTTAGCATTTTTTTAATCAGAACTTAGGAGCATCTTGGTATTACAATAGATCAGCGTACTCAACTGTCCAGTGAGATCTCTTTTTGTCTCAACCCTTTAACCTATCATACTCCTAAAGCAACAACACTAACTCTACGGTACATCATCACACACTATTTCAGCAACATAGACCTTTATGTTCTTTACTTCACCTTTCTTTTTTTTACCGTAAATAGATATATAAGTATATTTAAAATTAGTAAATACTTTTCAACCATTTTCAATTTCTTAAAACACTTTTGGCGGACTACTTGTGACAAATGAAGTAATTTCCATTTATTTTCCCCTTATGGGTAAAATCAGTTAGTGCCTACTGCGCGCAGTTTAGATATGCAACCGTAATTGGTTGCGTCAGTGCATAAGTCACGGTCTTGCATAAACTTCGCACCGCACGTGCACGCACACACACACATAATATACCACATACTAACAGAGACGCGTCGTTCAAGGTAAAGTTGCTGTGAAGGAGAGCTCTCGTTTGAACTTTACACAACTAGCAGCGTGTGGCCGCCTTTAGATCTACACATATGCACACAGCATGTCAGATGTGTAATATGTCCTTCTATGCAACTAACTTAGCGAAGAACTTTGCGCACACATACAAGCAAATCTACATATTTGCCATCATATCACTTACACTTTAAATGCGCCTTGGCGTATGCTACACGCTGCGGTTATTAGTGTGCATTTCAGCCGTATGTGCGTATTTGCTTTCGTGGTTGCAGTGAGTTACGGCCTAGGTTTGGAGGTGAGATTTGTGTGCGATTGCTTGTTTGTATATATACCACCAGTGTAAATAAGATAAATGCCAGTGCCGCTAATTGAATTGCTGCCAAGATTTTCGCTTCAAATGAATTTTCGAAATGCAGCATAGCCTGGTTTAAATTTTGGGCGCAAATTGTGGTGATTTTTGTGAAAATTACAGGGTAAAGCATTTTGGGTAAGATTTTTAATTACTGCCGCAATTAGAATTTTTTAAAATAACATTTGCTGGCGATTTTGCGATTATAAGTTTACCAAAGTACCGTTATCATTACCAGTAAATTTAACATTATAACAATTTATACGCGTACTACCCTTGACTTTCGTAAATAACGGGTGATTTTTTTGAGGTTAGGATTTTCATGCATTAGTATTGACAGATCACGTGGGATTTCAGACATGGTGTCAAAGAGAAAGATGCTCAGTATGCTTTGACATTTCATCATGAATAGACTTACTAACGAGCAACGCTTGCAAATCATTGAATTTTATTACCAAAATCAGTGTTCGGTTCGAAGTGTGTTTCGCGCGCGTGTTTTGTTCAGCGATGAGGCTCATTTCTGGTTGAATGGCTACGTAAATAAGCAAAATTGCCGCATTTGGGGTGAAGAGCAACCAGAAGCCGTTCAAGAACTGCCCATGCATCCCGAAAAATGCACTGTTTGGTGTGGTTTGTACGCTGGTGGAATCATTGGACCGTATTTTTTCAAAGATGCTGTTGGACGCAACGTTACGGTGAATGGCGATCGCTATCGTTCGATGCTAACAAACTTTTTGTTGCCAAAAATGGAAGAACTGAACTTGGTTGACATGTGGTTTCAACAAGATGGCGCTACATGCCACACAGCTCGCGATTCTATGGCCATTTTGAGGGAAAACTTCGGACAACAATTCATCTCAAGAAATGGACCCGTAAGTTGGCCACCAAGATCATGCGATTTAACGCCTTTAGACTATTTTTTGTGGGGCTACGTCAAGTCTAAAGTCTACAGAAATAAGCCAGCAACTATTCCAGCTTTGGAAGACAACATTTCCGAAGAAATTCGGGCTATTCCGGCCGAAATGCTCGAAAAAGTTGCCCAAAATTGGACTTTCCGAATGGACCACCTAAGACGCAGCCGCGGTCAACATTTAAATGAAATTATCTTCAAAAAGTAAATGTCATGAACCAATCTAACATTTCAAATAAAGAACCGATGAGATTTTGCAAATTTTATGCGTTTTTTTTTTAAAAGTTATCAAGCTCTTAAAAAATCACCCTTTATTACTGTTTCCATAATCATTATAAACATTTTCATTACCATTATCATTACCGTTACTAATAGCAGTACTGGTATTAGAAATATACATAATGCAATTATATTAATAACCCTGTCTCTTTCAAAATACCATTACCATTACAATTTTTATTACCAATGCAAAACAATTCTTTTTAGAACAAGCCATTTCCCAAAACAGATTTCAACACTTTTTAGAATCATTATTAATCCAACCATTACGATTAAAAGTACGATTACCATTACCATTACCTGAAGCATTACATTTAGCATTACTACTATTAAATTTTGATTATTAAAAAAAATTTTACATCTTTATTTATCTTAACTTTCAAGGAAATAAATACAATTACAATTACCATTACATTTCATAAGCAAATATACATCATGCTTAAGAAATTATCACACAGATGGAAACAATTTTAGACAACTTACTTGAAGTTTATCATTACTTTAACCAATATAAATACCATTACAATATCCATTACATTTCATAAGCTAATTTTCATTACTGTACTTTTAATATTATTTCATAGAAGGAAAATTTTCAAACCGTTCACATTATATGCTACTAGTTGCATATGGCAATTTTACATTAGCCATAACAATTTTTTCATAATTACCATTACTTTTACCAATACAATTCCATTACATAAGCACTTTGATGTTAATCGTTGGGTACTATCTCATAGAAGGAAAATATTTTACATGTTTAGTAAGCATTTATCATTACTTTCACGAAAACAAATACAATTACAATTACCATTACAATCCAAAGCCAAAAAGTAATTTTATTTTGGGTATTATCTTACATAAGGAAACAATTTTAGACCGTTAGTAATCGTTAATTATTACCTAAAATAAATACCATTACCATTTCCGTTATATTTCACAAGTAAATTTTCCATTAGCATAACTTTAAACAAAATAAATAACAATACAATTACCATTACAACTCAAAAGCACAATGTCATTTTATTTTGAAAATAACCTCCTAGAAGAAAAAATCTGCACATCGTTTAGCAATCATTTATGATTATTTTGACGGAAACAAATTCAATTACAATTACCATTACATTCCAAAACCAAATTATCATATTACTTATTATCTCCGAGCAGGAAAAAATTGACAGTGTTTAGCATGCATTTGTCATTACATTAACCAATAGATTTACAATTACCATTACATTTCAGCTCTAAAATAGCACTTTTCTTAATATATGTCTATACATATCTATGTATTTACATGTATATATATTCTCATAGACAAAAAATTTGACACCCTATATTTCGCACTGGAACTATTTCTACTCTCAGCTTTTAATTTTGTCCCACGCAAGTGTTTGTGTCAGGCCGACGGAAACTGTCTCCATTGTAATATAAGTTTTCAATTTTCTGATTACCCAGCGCCCACGATAGGAAGTGTATTTGTGAGCGTCATATATCTCGTTAAATCACAGAGGTGTGTATAATTACACAAATGCATGAGCCCTGTAGGAAAAATTAAATGTAAAGCTAGTTTTGTTTTGTAAATAAGCATTAACAAACTGACTTTCCTAGAAGAAGCACATATGCGACGGAGTGAAAATATCAATATCAGTTAAAGTATCAAGCACTAGAGCATAAAATTTAGACAATAGGTGCTTACCACTAATGCATACCCATATCGAATTACAAACGACCCTTTACATGCAGGTACTTATCATTTCCACCAGTAGCTGTGTGTGTTGTCGCTTTATTGATAACTACTTACAGAAGCTAAATAACCAAGCAAACAGGCAACCAGAAATGCAGGTAGTCAGCAGCAGCTGCAGTTGAGCCTTGGTGTCCGCATCACCCGGAGGACTAATTAATCTTGGTTACAAATGCGTGGAAATTTAATAATGAAGCATATTTCTGGGCAGATTTATGAGTAGTGCAACTAGAGCGCACACACACTTGCACAGCTTCGATTATAACTGTATGTTGCACCTTAGTACAAGGTACGTATGATTATTACTGACCGCAGCTGTAAGCCTCAGCTTGTGGTTGCGTTGTTGCAATTCATACGTTTGATATACGATGCGTTGTGCAATTTCGGGTAGGCTGGTTACATTTGCATATTACATATATATATTTGATGGTTTATTGTGGGTAAATTGTAGATAATTATATAATTTATTTCAAGGACGGAAAATAAACTAAATTATCGAATTTTAAAGTGAAAATATATGAAGGGGGAAGTGGTCAGACAAAAGTTCGATAAAATAAGGCGAAAGGTGGACAAGAGCTAATTTAGACAATTTTTTGAAGACAAAAATTATAGTAATGTTGAACAAATTTATGTAAAATATATTTCTTCGAAAAAAAAATATTGTTCTATGATTTTAGAGTTCGAGTTTTACAGAAAAAATTATTTAAAAATATTTCTTGAAGAAAAAATATTGTTCTATGCTTTTTAAGAATAAATTATTATTGTTATCAATTTATTTAAAACTAGTTTTAAGTCTGCGCTTTTTGAGAATACATAGTTATTGATAAAATTTATTTCAAAAAATTTTTTGAAAAAAATCGTATATGATTTTCGAAAAAAACTTAAAATTTATTAAAAATATTTTTTGAAGAAAAAAACTTTATTAATCAGTTATTGACAAAATTTTTTTTTATATTTTTTGAAGAAAAAATGTATTCTATTCTTTTAGAGAATCAACTGTTATTGACCAAATTGTTTTTAAAAATATTGTTTAAAGAAAAAAAATTTCTACGCTTTTAAGCGAATACATTATATTGATGAAATTTATTTAAAAATATTTTTTGGAAAAAAAGTTTGTTATTTTCGAAAAAAAATAAAATTTATTTAAAACTATGTTTTGAAGAAAAAACTTTATTCTATGTTTTATGAGAATAAACAGTTAAAGACCAAATTTTTTTAAATATATTTTTGGAAAAAAAAATCGCATATTATTTTAGAAAAAAAACTTAAAACTTATTCTATCTTTTTCTTTTTTAAATAATCAGTTATTGACCAATTCTTTTTTTTTAAATACTTTCGCGGAAGAAAATTCTTATATGATTTTCGAGAAAAAATTTAAAATTTATTAAAAATATTTTTTGAAAAAAAAAAATATTATATGCTTTGTGAAAATAATAGCTAAAGACTAAATTTTTTTACATAAATTTTTTGGAAAAAGATCGTATATTATTCTCGAAAAAAAAAACTTAAAATTTATTATATGTTTTTTTTTAAATAATCAGTTTTGACCAATATTTTCTTTTAAACTTTTGCAGAAAAACTCTTATATGATTTTCGAAAAAAATCAAAATTTATTTAAAATATTTTTTGACGAAAAAAACTTTATTCGAAGCTTTGTGAGAATAATCTGTTATTGACCAATTTGTTTAAAAATATTGTTTAAGGAAAAAAAATTTGTACGCTTTTAAGAGAATAAATTGTTATAGATGTCATTTATTTAAAAATGTTTTTGAAAAAAAAATCGCATATGTATTTTCGAAAAAAAATTTAAAATTTATTTAAAATTATGTTTCGAAGAATAAAACTTTATATGATTTTCGAAAAAAAAATTAATTATTAAAAATATTTTTTGAAGATAAAAACTTATTCTATGCTTTTTAATAATCTGTTATTGAAAAATTATTTTTAAAAATATTGTTTAAAGAAAAAAATTTCTACGCTTTTAAGAGAATAAATTGTTAAAGATGTCATTTATTTAAAAATATTTTTTGAAAAAAAAATTGTAATATGATTTTCGAGAAAAAACTTTAATTCTATTTAAAAAAAATTTGAAGAAAAAAACTTTATTTAAAAAAAAACAAAATTTTTATATGATTTTCCAAACAAAACCTTAAAATTTATTGAAAACTATATTTTGAAGAAAAAACTTTATTCTGTGCTTTATGAGAATAATCTGTTATTGATCAGATTTTTTTTAAATATTTTTAAAGGAATAACACTTTTATTTGATTTTGGAAAAAAAATAAAATTTATTTAAGAATATTTTCAGACAAAGCCATATAATTTTAGGCTTTACGAGCATAAATTAATATTGACTTAGGTTATTTGAAAATATTTCTTGAGGAAAAATATTATGCTTTGATTTTTTTTAATAAAAATTGGAGGAAATTTTAGGAGAAATATCAAAGAACTATGGCTGGTATACTACAATCGCAATTCTCTTTGCAACCTTCACTCAATTTTTTTTTAAGTAAAAACACAAACTACCAAATTAAAAATAAAAAATTATTAAAAGAAAAATTAATAAAAAAATATTTAAAGAAAATTAAAAAAATATTTATAAAAAAATTTAATTAAAAAACATTGGAAGTTTATAAAAGGATCTATCATATGACAAACTCATCTAGTAGAATAAACCCCCTTCTTGTCTTATTCCAAAAAAACGTTCTTCCCCAATATTAGTTTTTGCGCTGGCAATGTTTCGACAATACACAGCATCCACTTCGACTACGGCACACCAAATTGTCATACCTATGTACACATATGTATGTATGTATCTACCAAAAATTTCAAAATCAAATTATCCCAGCAAGCCTCGCACATGTCAAACAAAAGCCACAAATCAACACTAAAATCGCAGAAAAATTGACAGTTTCGTTGATTACGTATACGACATGGTGGCCGGTCACACAAATGCCAGCAGCTCATAAGCAAAGCAGATGTGTGAGGAATTATGAACGCACGCACATATTTAAATACTTCGAACGGCAGCTGAATGCTCGTACTAAATTAGGTGCCAGCCTACTATTTATTTACATATACATATGTATCAGCGATTTTGTGATGTGACATAAATATCAGGCGCGTATTTCAGCGGGATAAACTGCCAATTTTCACAAATAACATCGCGTAATACATAAGAGTACATAGTCTAATCAGAAATAGACTGGTGCACGTATGTGTGTACATTAAGGTGGGTAAACTAAAATTAATGTGGTTTTTGCTTTGTGCTCTGTAAAATTCAGTAATAGACACCTCCAAGTATGAGTTCATAATTGTAACCTAAAGGTCATCGTCCTTACAATTTTCTATATAATTTGATTATCAAATAGAAAATTAGCAAAATGCATATCTCGCATCCATCTACTTGAAAGGCTATTTCGTTATTTATTTCATAGATTTTGTAGGAAATTTAATGCTTTTCAGAAAAGCTTAATGACGACTTTTTCTGAAAGTAAACCATTTATGTAACAGATATGAACAGTTGAAGTTTAACTATTTTTAGTTTTAATGAACGGAAATTTAACAAATAATTCATTAGAACATGGATTAATTTCAAGAAAGGTTCAAATTGATTTTTTTCCTTATATTGATTTCTACCACAATTATTCCCGAAATAATTATAAAATCATCTGATTAATCACAGATTTTTTTTTAGTAAAAACTCTTAATATATTCAAGCGAATAGAACCTTTGGATCAGCTAAAACTATATCGGAACTTGTTTGATAACTTGCGGAATTTAGGCGAATGCCTAACTTGCAAAAGCCTTCTCTATGAACCCGACCGCTATTTATAGATCTTAAGCAATACTAAATTTGCAGAGGACGGAAAATCAAGCTACCATTTGCATAGAAAAATAAATTAAACATCGAACTAAGATAAACTGGCATTACCTTAAAAAAAAATATTTATAACCGTAAACCAAGTCGAGTATCTTTTTATTTCTTACAAAATATAACTTTTCGTAAAAACTCTTTGAAGAAACTTTTTCCATTGAAAAGTACTTCATTGATATTGTTAATTTGCCGATGTTTGGTGCACTTTTAACCAAGTTGAGTAAGTTATTCGTGAAGGTTTCTAGTTCACTAAAGCCTTTTTTATTTAAAAAAGCATTAACTGTTAAGGCTCGCTCTCAAAATGAATTGCAGTAACCAAATAATATTTTCTTCACGAAAAATTGATGTCCATAAGTAGCTCGATGATAAAGCAATCGACCATTGGCTTTCAAACTAAAGGCAAGGGCATTGTATGATGCTGTATGGTATGAACCCCACCAATTTTGCAGCCGGCTTACAAAAATAAGACTACAAGACTATAAAGATATATATTTAAAGACTTTTCAGCATGCATTTAGATGTGGGCGAAAAATAATAAGACTTTTCAATATAAACCATTACGTCGAAATATTTTTTTCTATGGTATGGTATGACTATCAGTGACACCTGTGCTAAAAGTCACATCAAAATAATCATTAGTGTTTAATATAGGCTTGTCTTTCTAAAGTACACAAACTGCAATCGGCGATTTTTACGACGAGTGAAATTATTCGACAAAGAAGTGCCATTAAATGTTTTGTGCGGTATCAAATTTCTGGTGCGGAAGCGTTCAGAATGTTTGAAAAAAACTTCGGCGATAATTTTTAATCGCGAGCAAGTGCTTTTAATTTGTAAAAATTATTCAAAGAGAGTCGAAACGCGTTGGCGATGAACCACGTGCAAGACGACTATCAACATCAACTGATGATCAAAATTAAGGAATTGATGCTTAAAAATCGACGATTAATAGTCAGAGATCTTACTGGTAACGTTGGCATAGCGGAGGATAAGTGAAACCTATTTTGAAATATCATTTGAGAACGAGAGGAGCAAAAGCACGATTGGTTACAATCTCCCCCAATTTATTCGATAAACAACGTCGCGTTAACAATTATGAAGCAATGCTGTCCGACCACCAGGAAGTCACGCAGCATGTTGTTACTGGCGATCAGTCTCGATCTATGCTAGCGGCCCCGAAACAGATGATCAATCGGTAAATCGTGGAAAAGGACAAGGTTTTGTTGAAGTTTCAATTATCGAGATGCGGTGCGCTCCGAATTCCTTCCGATCGGTCAAAATGTCAACAAGGATTACTATTTGAGTGTTATGCGTCATTTGCGCAAAGTTATTCGTAAGAAGAGGTTGGAATTATGGGCAGACAACTCTTGACTTTTGAACCACTATTATCTCCTCGCATACTGCATTAAATCTTTGCTAGTTTTTTTGCCAAATTTTAAACCAATAATGTGCCGCAACCACCGTATTTGCCAGATTTAGCTCAGTGTGACTTCTGGCTATTCAGCAAACTCAAACGGCCGTTTCGGGGAAACAGTCAATTCAAGACATTAAACGTAAATCACTACGCGCATCGAAGACTATTCCGGAAATTGAATTCAACAACTTTTTTGAGAGTTGGAAAAAACGTTTGGCGAAATGTATTGTGGCAAAGTGGGATTTCTTTTAGGGGGACGGCATAGATTTTGAATAATAAATAAAGAATTTATCTTATTATTTTTGGTCACAAATTTTTCGGTATATGACTATTCTTTTAACAATATCCATACATCTTTCTTTTTTTGAAGCAAAGAGTTCCTCTCAAGTCATTTTACAGAAGAATCTTCATTAGACGAGATGAAGAGATATAGGGAAGCCGCGTGAAACGATTGGGAAGCTTCTGAACGATGAATTCAAAAGACATTTTTTGAGTATGCTTTGCATAAGTCCTTCAATACAAACTTTTTCTATTCAAGGGGTCACATGGGTTTCCTCGAGTAAGAAACAGCCTTTCTTAAAAAATTGTTTCTCATTAAAAAAATTAAATATTTTTTTTTTTAATTTTTTATTGTTACAAACATACACAAAGAAATTCCAAAATTTTTGGGAAAAAAAATATTTTAAACTCGGCCATTGGGACGCCGTTTCTGGTGACCTCTCGGAAAAAAGATGCACCCACATTGGCAGGATAATTCCTTACAGGATCATCTAAAATGAAAAGATACGTGTTTTACTTAAAAATTTAACTTAGAACTCTGAAGAAGGAAAAAACTGAAAAAAATTTAAATTTCCGTGAAAATTTCGCGAAAATTTTTTTTATCAAATAGTTGTAATCGTGAAAACATCTTTCATCCAAGTTTTTAAGAATTGTATCTCAAAGATTTGTGTAAAATTTCATGAAGATTGGTTGAGTAGCTAGTTCTTGCGAACCAACTTCAAAAACACAGTTTCCAGAAAAACGGGTTTAAAAACAGTGCGCTTAGCATAGCTAGTTTCGACCGCGCAAGTTCTCAAAACTGTATCTGCGAAACTATTACTCGGATCAACTTGAATATTTAGGACAATATTCTAGAAGTGTCTAGAGGAGACAGTAAAAATATCGATTTTGTGAAACCCCTTAAAAAATATATCCATAAAATACGATTTTTGCCACTCTACAAAGTCTAAAACTAGTTCACAACTATCCAGATAAACACTTGTTCCGAAATTGCAAGCATCACTAAATTACTGCAATTAAAAGTCTTGGAAAGTGGCTATCGGAAATGCACACACACAGAACAGTCGGCACATGCATACACGCTATCAGTGTCAAGCGCCGCGCCAAACTGTCATTGCATTTCGAAATGGATATGCATATTTCCGTTATGCAGTTGGAGCAAACAACAACAGCAACAATGCAAAGCCTACACGCTAACAATAACCGCATACAAATCAAGCGCATAGTGATTTTTAACCACACTCACACACAAACACATGCATACATACATATGGAGGTATGTTTCAAACCAGCCAATGGAACCCACATACATATATACAGATAAAGTGTCCATGTTTGTTGTTTGTATCTCATCATACGTGCCCGCATATGCTGGCGACTTCCAGCGCGCACTCGCACCACTTCAGCGGACAGCTTTAATGACAACCTAATTATGCGTGCAAATGATTCATAAATATTTTATGCGTCAAAGTGTCAACTCGGCGAATGCTGACTTCCAAAATTATTGGTTTGTGCGACCGATTGTGAGGCGGTGCGTGCATATTAACTCAATAGAGTTGGTGTTGCTGTGTTGAATTTTAATTTTGTTGTTGCAACGCGTTGATTAGCAGGCGGTAATTGTGAATCGTATGTATGCTATACCACATATGGATATATAGTATATATGACATGTATTTTTCAAGAATGTCACGTTTATGATACATTAGAATGAATATACGGGCTTGCAATTTATAGACAGAAAATAATGACATCTGGGCTGTAGGGCGGCTGCGGAAGCGTCGAGATGACGGCCTTGGTTAGGTAGCTGTTCAAAAGAAAGGTGGAACCGTTTCCCCTTCGTTTGAGTCTCGAGAGGACTTTCACGTAAAACTTGGCGTTAAGGGTTTGTCCGGGAGGTACAAACTCATGGCGGACGATGCCTTTGATGTCAAAAAAGACAATGAATGGTTTTCATTTGGATCTTCTCATTCATAAGCGACCTCTTCCCGGCCCTCTGAAAAGGCCTGGTGCCACCACCACTTCTTACTAAAGCAAAATCTGTCGCAGCTTTACCACGTTTCACACAGAATTTAATCGCTTACCTCTGCTCTAACGATTTGTGCAGTATAGCTTTTGCTGAAGATGTCATGGAAGCGCCGCACATTGGGATATCTGTGGCCGAAATTCAAAAATTTCATGTTGTCTGATTTGAATGAAAATTTCACAGTTTGTTACCAACTATCTATACATTATTTTCCCAAAGTATTAGGATTCTATCTGTATTAGTTTTTTGTCCAGAAATACCCAAAGTTGGTGAATGTAGAGAACATCAAAATTAGCAAAAAAGTTACTCAAAAGTCAAATCATTGATACAATAAAGCAACTATTGAAATTCAACTTTGTTATTATTTTTCATTTATAATATGTATCAAAGAAAAAATTTGCATCAAAATCCATTGAAAAAAATAATGCATAAAAAATTTTGTGGAACAACATAATTTGGACGTCAAAATTTCAATGTTCTTCAAATTCAAAGTGGTGCATCTTTTTAGCGCTGTCTACCGCTGTCGACATACATATACCGAATTAAAGCCTGAAGTCTCAGCTAAACGATACAAAAAAATTCAGCTGCCCCAAATTGCCCCCCTTGATAAAAACAATGTCAAAATGTCACGAAGATGTAAAAAATTTGCTAAAAGAGACTTAATAAAAGAGAATTTAGTTGTATGGGAGGTGGGCGTAAAAGTGGGCGGATATTATTGAAATTTAACACCAACATATATAATGTTATAAAAATGCTATCTACCAAAAATCAGTGCTATAGGTCAAAAATTAAGTTTCACCTTATATGGGAGGTGGGCGTAAAATAAAATTTTTTAAAAAAATTTTTTCATTTTTTTCTTGATTGGAATCCAAAACAATGATGTACCAAATGTCATTGTCCTGCGACAACTCCTTATATTTTTAGCCGCAGTATGCACTAGCAGAAACCTATGTGTGCCGTCGACATCGACCAGACAACGTGCCATGCAAATGGGTATCAGTTGACGGTGTTTACAGCTAATTTTGGTATAAGATTAGAAGATGTTTCTGTAAAACTCCAAGCGGTTCATCAGCTGTTAGCTGCTGACCGCCAATCGCGTCTAACATACGCTCAAGCCATCCTTAATCACCACCAAGAGGAAGATGATTTTTCATCAAAAATAATCATGAGTGATGAGGCCCATTTCCATCTTAGCGGGTACGTAAATAAGCAAAATTTACCCATAAAGAGCCATTACACCCGCTCAAAGTCACTGTATGTTCTTCGAAAACGTCGCGGGCCAAACGATTACTGTAAGTGGTGTGCGCTACAGAGCAATGATCAACGAGTTCTTTTTGCTGCAACTTGATGATTTGGGATTGGTAATCATGTGGTTCCAACAGGACGGTGCAACGGCATACACTGCACGTGCCACAATCGATATGCTGAAGGATGCATTTCCCGGGCGCCTAATCTCCCGTGTTGGCATTTTGCACTGGCCAGCAAGATCCCCTGATTTTACCCCTCCAGACTTCTTTTTGTGGGACTTTTTGTAGTCGTGGGCTTATGTCAACAAGCCTCAGACTCTTGCAGCTCTTGAAGGCAATATCCGTCAAGAATGTGAGGACCTATAGCCGGAAGTTCTGGCCAAAGTGATGGAAAATGCCATAAAATTCACTTTAAATGACGCTGTAAAGAATTATCCTACCAGCTCGGGCGTATCTTTTTTCCTAGGGATCTCAAAAACAAATTGTTGAAAAAGGCCGTGCTTTACCCGAGGAAATTCATGTAATCCCTTAAAAGCGAATCACTTATTGGCTATGGAAGAATAAATTCAGAAGCGCCTTTTGCTTTTATTTAAGTTTCATGAGGACACAGTACGCTTTGGCTTTGGCAGAAATGAGTCCTCCGAATTGCCCAGAGCTGAGGGCGACTGAAATTCACAGCGCTATTATATTTAAATCAAAACAAAGAAGCCTTAGAAATAAATGACGAAACGAAACCAAAGACTTCAGTAAAGATTTGCTCATACTTATATTTTGCATATTTCCTTCACCACCCGCTAAATTTGTCCACACGTGTGAATCACCGCCAGCCAACATGCATCAACACTCTACTACAAAAGCCACAACTCGTTTATAACACAGCAGCTACTTTTTTCTCAGTTTTATTTATTAAGCAACAAAACCACCGACACTTTATCAACACAAAAATGCCATCAATAATCGATGAAACAATTGCTAAATAACAAAAGCAATCGGGCACTTGACATCATCAACAACAACAAACAATCAACGAGTGCTGATTTATCATGCGCATGCATGCACTAGAGTATGAGAAAGCGAGAGAGAGAGAGAGAGAGAGAGAGTGAGGGAAGCTGGTGATAAGTAATGGCGCGCTATTTCGACTGTCAAGCCGGAGCAGTATTTAAAAGCAAACAATTGTAAACGAAGTAAAAAAAAGTAACTCGCTCTCACTCACCTTTAGAAAAAGTGTCTGTGCATAGTGCAAAAAATTTAGAAAAAATCATTTTTTTTTGGCCATGCTTTCGAAATCAGACCAACAGACCACACACACACAGGTTCACACTTTTGCTGGCTGTCGTCTATTGCATTATTTATATTACTCATACGCCATGGCATGCTTAGATACCTGCCAGCATGCCGCTTTAACTACAGACATACAGATATGCATGTATAAGTGTTTGAAACAAAGCATGCAGCTAGAATTTACGAACACAGACGTCCTGTTGTGTTTGCGGTCGATTGTCTCAAACGCGGTTGCATGCATTAAATCTTTCCCTTTGCACTCTTCAGCTATACTTTACTAAATAACGGGTGATTTTTTTGAGGTTAGGATTTTCATGCATTAGTATTTGACAGATCACGTGGGATTTCAGACATGGTGTCAAAGAGAAAGATGCTCAGTATGCTTTGACATTTCATCATGAATAGACTTACTAACGAGCAACGCTTGCAAATCATTGAATTTTATTACCAAAATCAGTGTTCGGTTCGAAATGTGTTTCGCGCGCGTGTTTTGTTCAGCGATGAGGCTCATTTCTGGTTGAATGGCTACGTAAATAAGCAAAATTGCCGCATTTGGGGTGAAGAGCAACCAGAAGCCGTTCAAGAACTGCCCATGCATCCCGAAAAATGCACTGTTTGGTGTGGTTTGTACGCTGGTGGAATCATTGGACCGTATTTTTTCAAAGATGCTGTTGGACGCAACGTTACGGTGAATGGCGATCGCTATCGTTCGATGCTAACAAACTTTTTGTTGCCAAAAATGGAAGAACTGAACTTGGTTGACAAGATGGCGCTACATGCCACACAGCTCGCGATTCTATGGCCATTTTGAGGGAAAACTTCGGACAACAATTCATCTCAAGAAATGGACCCGTAAGTTGGCCACCAAGATCATGCGATTTAACGCCTTTAGACTATTTTTTGTGGGGCTACGTCAAGTCTAAAGTCTACAGAAATAAGCCAGCAACTATTCCAGCTTTGGAAGACAACATTTCCGAAGAAATTCGGGCTATTCCGGCCGAAATGCTCGAAAAAGTTGCCCAAAATTGGACTTTCCGAATGGACCACCTAAGACGCAGCCGCGGTCAACATTTAAATGAAATTATCTTCAAAAAGTAAATGTCATGAACCAATCTAACGTTTCAAATAAAGAACCGATGAGATTTTGCAAATTTTATGCGTTTTTTTTTTTTAAAAAAGTTATCAAGCTCTTAAAAAATCACCCTGTAGTTTGTGTGTTTAGTTTAGAGTTCCTTATAAGTGTGACGCTTTTAGCGGCATTGTCTTACTGTACGTATCTTTGTGTGTGTGTTATACATTCATTTTACTTCGAGGCTGTGCGTTTACATTTTTTTAAAATAAATTTTTTTACTCGTTATGCGAAGAACACTTTCATGCATGTTTTATTTAAGAGAAACTCTTTTGTAATCGGTATTTTTTCTATGCATGATTTATGTGTGATGTGCCCTTTATTAGTGTGGGGAATTGTAGATTAATTTTTTGTTTTGTTATTCTTGGACGTTTTGGCAGGTGTTTTTTTGCAAAGTATGCGATTATCCTTTTTACTTTTCTAAAGTGGTGCCAAACTATATATTTTATTATTTTGTGGAAATTAAATATTCCATACTGAGCAAAAATAGTAGGACTTGTTTTCTGGTTGTCAGACTGAAATACGCAAAGTCCACTCGGCGATTTTTACGATGAGTTAAATCATTTAACATAGAAGTTTCCTTAAATTTTGTGTGCGGGGCCAAATTTCTGGTGTCGGTTAGAATGTTGGAAAAGGGCTTTGGTAATAATTTTTTCTTAGAAGCAAGTGGTCTAATTGATACAAATTATTGAAAGAACGGACATCAACATCAACTGATGACCAACACGTTAATAAAATATAAGAAGTGGTACTTAAGAATGGACAGTCAACAATCAAAGATTTGACGGCATCGTTTGAATATCGAATAGATCACTGAAAACCATCTCAAAAGATTATTTGGGTCTTCGAAAAGTGAATGCACGATTGCTTCCGAAATCACGAAATTTTTTCGATAAACAGCCTTTCATTAACGTCTGTGAAACAATGTTTACCTATGTTTACCAACTATTAGATCAGTAGGCCGAATGTCATGGCAAAGGTGAGCCGAAGCAGAAAAAATTACGTCGAAGCAGATCCAAAAGCAAGATAAGATTGAAAGTTTCCTTCAGTAATCGGTGAATCTCAAATTACTTCCGACCACCCAAACTGTCAAGTAATACTATTTGAGTGTTATGTGTCGTTTGCGCCAAGCTATTTGAAACTAGAAGCCTGAATTATGAACCGACAACTCTCTATTTTTACATTACATTGATTCTTCGAGAGTTTTTGGCCAAATTTTCAACCAATAAAGTGCCGCAACCACCGTATTTGCCAGATTGGATACGAAACTTCTCATGAACATAAAACACGGTCTGGGTCAAACTTGATGAGATGGTGGCCTAAATATTTTTATTCGGTACACTATACCTGTCAAATTGGTTATTGATTGGCCCCGAGTTGTTAAGAAAAACTCTCACAGTTTTCTAATACAGAAATTTGTGGGTATGTTACAGGAGATTTAGTTATTTCGCACATATGTATCAAAACCACAAAATAGTCATCTATAGGCTGTTGCAGACAGTTTATTGACAAGTGTTTCACTTGTTCAGTTTATATTTGTAAATGGATAACGTACAGGTGAAGGTTTTTTTGTGAGCAAGAATTATAAATTTTGAATAGGAAATTAAAAAAAAAAAAAAACAAAAAAAAAAATATTCAAAGTAATAACCATTGCTTTTTACACATTTTGACCACTTTCTAGCGATGTGTGGATACCATACCAATAGAATAGTCTTTTGAAGCAAACCAATCAGACATCAAATGTCCGACTTCTGCATCGATGAAAACTAATAGCAATCGGAAGAGGCCAAATCTGGTGAAGGGCGGGTGGGGAAGCAGCTCCCAGACAAGTACTTTGATTGTATACTGAACCGATTTTGCTTTATGTGCAGGTGCATTTTCATGTAACAAAATTACTTTGCCTTGTCTTCTAATCCATTCTGTTTGTTTTTTGATCATTGTATGGTTCAAATTGTTCATCTGTTGTCTACACCTTTTTTTATTACAAGTTTAATGTGGTTTTAAAAGCTTATGATATAACACACCCTTCTGATCCCATCAAACACAGAGCCTTGCCTTCTTACTGAATTAATCCGTTTTTGCAGTCGATGTTGCTGGTTAACCCGTATTAACCCATGATTTTCTCCGTTCAGGATTGTTAACATAAATATGCTTTCCATCGCCACCGATTTTTCGATGCAGAACTGATTTTATTTAATTTCACAAATGTTTTTTCAGTTTTTCAGTTGTCTTTCATTCAGTTCATGTGGAACCCATTTTTAAATTATATTTAAAACTTAGACCCTTAAGAACATATCCTCCAAAGGATTTTTAAAAATTACAATTATTTTAAGAGCTACAGTTACTTTAGTGACGTAGTACCTAGCCCGGTAGGTAGGTAGACTCACTTTTTAAACGCGTTTTTCTCGAAACTACTTTTTTCCACACGGTACCATAATGCCGGTTCTATATAACCGATTTACTTGAAATTTTGTGTGAACCTTCTTTATATAATCCTTTATCTTTATATAATCCTTAATCCTTTGTTTTTAGTATTAAAAAAAAATTCAGGAATTTCAAAAAAAAGCGTAAAAAATGATTTTTATTTTCAGGCAGTCGCCATTTTTCAGAAATTTTTTTTTTCGTGTTCCCTGAAATAGAGACTATAACAGCATCCTTTCTGCTTAAGAATTTCTTTTGATTTTTTTTTTTTCAGACCACCAATGGAGTCAGGATCAATGTCACCAGGATGCGCCAGTAGAATGCCCCCTTAAAGCAGTCGGAAATCTTTTGCTGTGCATCATTTGACATAGCTGCTATATGCTTTTCAGTTAAAGTACCCAAAGTACTCAAGGTATTTTCATCATATATTACTTGCAGTTCCGCGTCTTCAAACTTTTTTGGTGGTCTTCCACGTTCTTCATTTCTCACATCAAAATCATTGTCTCTGAACCGCTGAAACCATTATTTGTATGTTGCTGCTGATAGAGCATGATCGCCGTGAGACCAGACAAGTATTGGATGCGACTCTGTAGCACTTTTCTTCAAATGGAAACAAAGAAATAATGCTTTCCGCATATCATCACTTTTCGGTACAAAATTTGACATTTTTAACACAACTACTTCGGACTAAGTACGCCAATTAAGAAGAAGAATGAGGTTAATGAAAGTCGTTCCAAATAAGCAGAAAAACTAAGGTTATTTGACAAAAAATATTCCCTACAACACATAAGTAACTTAACCCTCACTTCATACCGGTACACCGGCATATTGCTCAAGGTTGTTTTATAGACAAAGTAGGTGAATATGTTGGGTTTAAAATACCGTAATTTGCTACCAAAAATTAATGAAATCTGCCGCATTTCTGTCTTTATGGCGTACTTATCGATCAATATGCCAAATACCGCAATGAAATTATGAGATGATGTCTCACTGGGTATGATTCTAGTTTTATTCGGATACCAAGTAGACAGCTTTCAATCTGTACGATCGAATAATATACTACTATATTTTACATTGCCATAAGTTTTGTTACAAAGTTTACAATGCTTCCAGCGAGATTCCTTACGTGGAACATAAAAGCTTAAGAAAATATGTTTTTGGTTATTGCTTTAAATAAGCGTAGGAAAGAGCAAGTGAAGTTTAAACGTTTATAAAAATATTGAATACTTCTAGAATATTTAATTGATAGTTTAGCCGAACGTTTACAGTTGATGCCAAAAGTGTTAATTGTAATCAATTCAGCCATCAAAACTGTTCGCGAATGTATTCACAGTAATCCCTTTCAAGAGCAGAAACATATATCAAGGGAAAAGGATGTATCAACTGAATCAGTGTCAAAGTTGTTTCGAGATGATCTTCACATGAAAGCCTATCATCGGTCAACTGGTCATTTTCCGACAACGCGTTTGAAACAAATTAGGTCCAACAGAGGCTTCAGGAAAAATATTCACCCACTTATCCTTGAACTACTTCTCTTTAGCCAAGTCCATCTCGCTGCTATTGTAAGTGTTCTGACATTGTCCAATAGGCTCACATGCAATGCGGCTAAATATATGGTCGGATATTTTTTTCTAAAGCTGTTGTGAAGTAAGGCGAAGTGAATCATCTGAACACATTCTCAGGACAGTATCCTGCTTTCGCCAGACTGTGATTCAAATATCTTGGTAGACAATTTTTGGCCAACCATAGCGAAGTGTCTGGGATTTACTTACATGGTTATGTACATAAATGTAAACTTCAAAATTATTAACCCCGAAGTTTTTGTCAGTTCAAATGTGGAGTTGCATTGCAACCTGGTGCCGTGCACATAGTACGGTAGAGGTTTTAGATGGGTAGTTAGTGTGTCCATGCCACACTGCCAATTGGTACTGGAAATGTTTACCCCGTTTTCAGGGCGCTGATCGACGCATTGTATTGATCCGTTGTGCTTCTGAGCACCGTGGAGTTAAGCTGTCGACAGTAGGATCCCACGTAAAACACAGACTTCACAGTTACACCATTGTGTTCCGTTTGTATAGTTTCCGTAGAATTTCAAAACTAGAAGCAATTTCAAAACCACAATGAATATTATAAGTACATAATGAAATAATGTGCCTAATGGCAACCAAAGTTAATATAATTTATAATAATTATCAATCCACAATACTTAAGCTTTATTTATATTGCATGGCCAGGAATTAGTAATATAATATCCCTAAGTAATACGAGAATTTACTTAAATGAAACACAAAATATAAATATTTATACAGATATATATATATAAAAGACTAACATATCAGTATATATTAAGTACAACTCCGCTCTATATTTATAACCAGCCGCTCAACGACTCAAATGACATGTTACAGCTCAGAGTAATAATTATAATTATGACTATGATTATTTATAATAAGTGAAGTACTGCAAGAGATGCATATACAATAGTTTACAGTTAGATATAAACGCCTAAATACTTCTCATATGTATGTGTGTGGTGATTAGCATGCATATTGCATGCCACAAGGCGGAAGGAAGTGTTAAATTCAAATATGACAAATGACATAAATTAACCGCATTGCCAGGACAGACACAGTTATCGGCGTATGCTTGTATATTTGAGGCAACAAATATTTATACAAGTTTGTATACATGTGACAACGTTTTGTAGTTGTTGCCATAATTGCTGCTGTGTGCTGCGTTGTCTCAGTTTTCGCTATCTATTTGCTGTTGATCCACTGGCTGTACGTAAATAATTATTTAAGTAAATATATTTATGCATTTGTCAGCGTCTTGGAGGTGATTCGACGCCCACTCTTGTACCGCATATCGAGTTGAGGATTTATGACAGACTGCAGCAACTTGCCAACTTGCAACCGACTAATGTTGCAACAACGTAAACTAATTTGAAGTGGAAACAGATATAGAAATGTTTGATATGTGCAAGTATTTGTAGCCTTATGTTGAGCGAAAATTTACAGTAGTGTGTAGAAAAAATGCATGCTGGAAATTGTTTAATGGTTTGAGCGTTTTCGGTTTACTCCGATTCCGTAACCAATCTCCAGATATACCACCGCGACTCTCATTCTACCATGTTGTTATTGTATCTCTCTTTATTTGTTCTATTTCGTATGCCAGAAGATCTGTTGGAACATTATCGCTTATAGCAAATATTACATTACCTCTCACTCTGGCCACTACCTCACACCGGTTTTCCTTTTTAAGCACATCTTCCCAAGCCTCAGCCATGTACTAAGACGCTGGTGTTTGTTGATATTAAGTGCTTTCTCTTTTCTTGTGTGGGCCTCCCTATGTTGGCCATTGGTCTGCTCAGTTTAGAGGTGATTTTGGTGCCTTTCCTGCTGCGTGCTGGATTTGTACTTAGAAGGTTAGACTGGGGTTCTGTCTTACGCCAAGGTAGTTTAATGCTCTTTGTGTTCTAAGCATAGCCGTAGTCGATTACATACTTATTTCAAGGTGTATGTGCTTGTTTGTTGGCAATAGTAGCTCAGTTTTTTTCCGTATCGAGCTGGAGGTTATGTGAGTCGAGCCATGTTTAAATCCGTATCATAACCTGATTAGCTTTCTTCACACTTCTTCTGTGTCTCGGGCTGTTATTACTACTGCAATCTTGTCCGCGCCGAATAGACGAAAACACTACAGCTCTGAAAGAATTTGACGCAGTATCCATCGGGGGAAACTGAGGTAGAGGAAGACCTCCACTTCGTTGGAAAAACTAGGTAGTGACTGACCTGGCTTCGCTTGGAATCTCCAATTCGCGCCACATAGCAAAGCGTAAGCGTAAAGAAGAATAAGTTATCGTCCCCGTAGATAATAAAGTACGTTTCGTCTGGCATTTCGAGTTTTAGTATACCGTTGTAGCTGATGTTTTATAAGTCTGGCCCTAGAAAGGATCCCTGCGCTGCTGTTGACGTGACCACCATCTGTTACTAAGGCAGCTCCGCACCACAGCTCTAATGTAGTCGGGTATTTTGAAGCTTTTTCAAGAGCTCGGATCATATCTACCCTTGCAACACTATTTTTATACTCTGAACAGGGTATATTAAGTTTGTCACGAAGTTTGTAACACCCAGAAGGAAGCGTCGGAGATGGTATATATATAGATGATCAGTATGTTGAGCTGAGTCGATTTAGCCATGTCCGTCTAACTGTGTATATATGAACTAGTCCCTCATTTTTTAAGATATCGTTTTGAAATTTTGCAAACGTCATTTTCTCTTCAAGAAGCTGCTCATTTGTCGGAACTGCTGATATCGGACCACTATAACATATAGCTGCCATACAAACTGAACGATCGGAATCAAGTTCTTGTATGGAAAACTTTCACATTTGACAAGATATATTCACGAAATTTGGTACAGATTATTTTCTAAGACAACAATGTAATTTCTGAAGAAATTGTTCAGATCGCTTAACTATAGCATATAGCTGTCATACAAACTGAATGATCGGAATGAAATGTTTGTATGGAAAACTTTCGCATTTGGCGATACATCTTCACAAAATTTGATATTAGTTATTGTTCACAGAAATAATATAATCTCAGAAAAAACTGTTCAGATCGAATTACTATAGTATATAGCTTACATACACACTGAACACATAGTTACTACAAGAAATGCACCTGTGAAGGATATATTAGCTTCGGTGCAGCCGAAGTTAACTTTTTTTTGTTTTTTTCTAGAAGTTAATCGACTGATTGATCTTGACCATTTATTGGTCAAATTCATTTCTTAACAAGTTTTGCGTTTCAAATACAATAATATCTATAGTTTCACATATATGCATTTATTTTGCCCACCACTATACATATTTTGCAATATCTATATATAAACTAAGCAGCGAAAACTTCTATTTGCCTGTGCGTGTGGCCATTTGAAATGCAAATATTATGGAAATTAATATTATTTAGTATAATTTGAGGCCTGGCCGCCTAATTTCGATGTGTGCATGTATGTATGTATGTGCGTACATATTTATTTGTGCCCACATATGAATAGACACAAATGCATTGAGTGTGTTTAGTTTAAATTGAAATAGCAAATTTCAAACAACAAACTATCGCTTGGTAACGGCATTTACAGACACAACAACATAAGCAAACACACACACACACAGTGCCATACATATACTACAAAGCTATTTGTTATTTTGTGTGCACGCCGCTATAATTAGTAAAATATCTAAATTATTACCGTGTACTGCATAACAAAATTTAATTCACAATCTCACATATACACACACACACATTTGTACATACATTACATCTATTTTACGCATGACTGTATTTATTTAAAATTTTATATACCTTGATTTACTTTGGGATTTGCGTAAATTTGCCTTAAACATACTTTTAGACACTCAATTAAATTATTGAAAATTTTAAAATGGACTGCATAGCTTATCAGCCACTTATACACACACACACATACACACAGCTATAGCTTCCAAAATAAACAGCTGTAAGCCATGAATTTATACATACATAATAGTGTGGCGAATAATCAAAATTTATGCCAAATGTTGCGTTGATATATGATTGCATAGATATAACGGCACTTTTTCATTCGGCTGTAAATGCCGACAGTTATTGTAGTTTTATTAATCAATAAATACCCAAAAGTGTAATGCCATTATATATGCATGTATATGTGTTTGTATTTAATTTTCATTTGTTAGCATTTGCTGCTGGAATTCACTTTGCAAGCGCTGCGCTCTTCATGATTTTTGTTTCGCAATTACGAATTTATATGAAAATGTGTTCTAGTGCTCCCTAAATTTATAGAAACAACAGCTAGATGAAGAATTGAGCTATTTGGCTAAATGAGCACCTGACCCCCCTCTTAATATAATATAACTACACCCCACACATACGCACCATACTCAACACATCATCTTTCATCCCACACTACATACAACAACTCAACACATCATCTTTCATCCCATACTACATACAACAACTCAACGCATCATCATCTACACCACACCTTTCACACCACACACGAGGACACCAAACACAATCAACAAAAGGGACTGGCGGACGGCGCCCAGCCCTCTTTCTCGATCGATCCGTGCTCGCACATACAACCGACCAATTTGTCTTTTTTTCAGAACGCTATAGCATTGAAGGTGAGTGCCGTGCATTTATGCTATAATTTAGTCAATAAAACATTTGGATGTTTGAAGTTTGAGAGTGCCACCGAACCCTATTTTTATGTTTTGAACTCTGAAATTTTATTTCCAAATAAGAAAAGACTAAGTGCATATATTTTTTCTTAACCCTGCTACTATGTTAGGGTCATTTGAGGATCCAAATCGTGTTTAACATTATTTTGATTCTTCTTCCTCTTCTTTACTGGCGTAGACACCGCTTACGCGATTATAGCCGAGTTAACAAGTGTGCGTCAGTCGTTTCTTTTTTTCACTACGTGGCACAGTGGCATTTCGGCGGAAAAAATAGGATTTTTCCACTTTCCAATTTCAAAACTTTAATGTCTTTGGTTTGTAAAGAAATATTTGGATAAGAAAAATTCAACAAGGTTTTTAAAAAAAAGCGAAATTTTATAGTTAAAAAAACTAACAGAAGTCGACGGAAAGTTATTCAATAAAATCAGATTAAAATTATTGTCCAAATAAAGAATTTTTTTTTGTGTGTAAGTTTATAGCTATGACTTTTCTTTTATTTTTTAGTGAAAATATAGCACCTACTTGTTTATAAAAAAAAGATTTATTGAAATTGGCAAAGGAAGCTAATTTTTATAATTTTTCAAAAATTATACTAAAAAATATCAACTTTTCATTTTTTGATGGAAAAAAACTTTATGTGCTTTGCCTTGCTTAGCCCTCTTACTATAAAGAAATGAAAGTTCCAAGTCTGTACTTTCAATTAAAAAAAAAAAAAACAACCGCCAATTACCGTCCCTTTTAGTAACATCGATTTTAATTTCAAAAGTCGCTTCCAATATTTCATACAAATGGTCAAAAAAAATGTAGTATACTTTCAGGCGCTCATGTAAAGGCAAGGAAATTAATGTATTACACAAGCTCCTTTTTACAATGCTGGATGGTAAAACCGCTCAGATAGTGACACATACTACTGCAGCAGCAGTATGCTACATTTGTATAGCGAAACCTACTGAAATGAACAACTTAGAGTTAGTTTCCATGAAAACAATTAAACCTGATGCATGTGAATTGGGAATTTCATCCTTACATGCTAGAATCAAGTTTATGGAATGCATTCTCCTTCTTATAATTTACCATTTCAGAAATGGGCTGCAACCTTCCAAAACAAAGAAATTAAAATACAAAATAAATTAAAAATACAAGCGGCCTTTAAAGATAAAATGCGGTTGCGAGTTGATTTTGTTCAACAAGGTACAGGAACTTCTAACGACGGGAACACGTCAAGGCTTTTTTTTTTAAACCCACAAATGGTTGCGGTTATTTATGGCGTCAATGAAGAACTTATCAATCTATTCAGGATAATTCTTCAAATAATTACATGTGGCGAAAAAATTGATAGTGACAAATTTAAATTATATACGTCGGAAACTGCGAAACTGTTCGTACAAAATTATAGTTGGTTTTATATGCCTGTTACTGTGCACGAAGTACTAATGCATGGTAAGGATATAATGGATGCTGCCGTATTACCAATAGGAATGCTTTCAGAGGAAGCCGAGGAAGCCAGAAACAAAGACTACAGGATTGATTGTTTCGAGAAAGTGTGATCGAATTTCCACAAATACTAATGTCTTCAACAGACTTCTCATAACTTCGGATCCTTACATAAGTAGCTTAAGGCGTCATTCGAACAAAATTTCCTTAGAACTAGATCCCATTGTTAAAGATATGGTGCTTGCATAATATTACAAATAAAAACTAACACAATTTTTCCCCTGTTACATATTCAATTAAAACATTGCATATTATATTGGATTTTTATCAAGGTAAAGGTATAAATAACGTCACTTTGCGTTTAAGTTTAATTTTTTTTCATCAGGAGAACTCTATTAAGAAGTGTCCCGAATTTCAAGTCCCTAGGTCCAAAAATAAAAATTTTGGCAATTGCAGTTATATGGGAGGTGGGTGTGGCAGTGGGCGGTTTTCCAAGATTTTTTCAAAATTTCTCAATTTTGTCCAGAGAAGTGTTTCTGCAAAGTTTCATTGTTGTACGACCGCTCCTTCTATTTTTTTCCAAGAAATGTATGGAGCGGTGCCACTGTGCTACGTGCTGCCAATTGGATATTCCAAGCGAAGCCAGATCCTTCTCCACTTGGTCATGTCAAGTCGTCATACCACTCATCCGAGGCTTGTTGTTCCTTTTCATTAGTATGATTCTTTACGTGGCGGGTCCCAAACCCAGTGCACAACCCTGCGGAGGGTTTGTTTCGCCTTCTCACTGTATATTGAATGATGTTCTTAGGCTACCCAGAGGATACTTGGTCAAAGACCGGAAGTCGTCAGCTGCTTAAGTAAAATATGTAAAAGAATCATTTCTGGCCACTCCCAAGTGAATGGCGATCAGAGAACTTTCCTCACTTGCGTGAACTTCTACACATGACTCCATCCTATCTTATTTCTTACTGGTGGAAAATATTTGAAAGTTAATATTACTACTCAGTGTATAAAGTATTGAAATAAATAAAATTTGATAACTTTTCTGTAGGGGGTACACATATCATATTGGGGACAATAGGCAATATCTTTCATTATTTTTTTGTGTCTGCGTAGTCTCTGCAGGTAAATTATAAAAATTCTTATTAATGAAGCCCAAAATCGTTCACTTTGGAAAAAAAACCTATTTCGGATAGTAAGCAAGTTGCGATCGGGAGTTAATAAAAATAAAAACTGAATTAAAATTAGTAAGTTAATCTAAATGAATTTAAACAGCCTATCAAGAGAGGTTTATTATCCTGGTATATAATAATAAAAATGGAATTATGGGAAAGGATTGATTGATTGTTTCTTTGATGAGCCAACTTTTCCAAATAAAAATATATCGTCGGAGTAATTAAAGTAGGTTTTATATTACACATACATACATACATCCAAATAGTATATAATATTTGGGAGAAATTGTTCCTTAGACATATCAAATTGCGAGTTTTTAGACTCTCGCAACATTTTGCTGCAAGGTATAATTGTTTCGTTCACCTAATGGGTGAGTATATATAGAAAGAGCCTTTTGAATGGCCTCTACGTTTGCATAACGCTTTCTTTTCCTGGGCAAATGCATTTTTCCGAAAAGGAAGAAGTCGCACGGTGCTATATCAGGTGAGTACCGGAAGTGGTTAATGGTTAAAATGTGATTTTTGGTCAAATAATCGTCCTTCGAATGTTGGATTCTGAGCAATTTTTGGTCGTCAGTCAATTTGTGCGGAACAAACCGTGCACACACCTTTCGTAAGCCCAAATGTTCGATCAAAATGCGATAAATCGATGTTTTGGAGAAGTTCAATTCCATTTCCAAGAATTTCAATAATGATTTCGGCACCTTGTATTGCGAGAGTATTCAAACGAATAAAATTAGAGAACAAATATCAAAAGCGCATATGGCTGATCTTCTGAAATTTTGATTTTAAAAACAAATATATTTTCTATAAATAATACTTATTGCAAAACAAGTTTGTTAGTTAACTTATAACATTCTTTCTTTATATCTCAAATATTTTTATTATATTAAAATCATTCTAACTAAACCGCTATCTTAATTTTTAGTGATTTGACTGGTGGTTAATGTAGCTTTAACATGGTCACGCACACTTTTTAAAAAATTTTAACCACAAATATCCAAATTTGTTGTGAAACACTACGTCGCTATGATTTCGCTTACAACTTTCAGTGGTGTGGCTTCAGATTTATTCAGCTAACGAAAGACTAAATTCCTTATGAAAAAGTTTGGGTTTCTTAGCAACAACAAACAAATTATGGCACAATGGCGAGTGCTAAGAGAGTTTGCGGTTTTCACAAAAATGTTGCTTGATAAGGAATTAAAACACGATTTAGGCTTCTTAAAGCGTATCAATTCGATATTATATTTTAGTATTTCAGTAAGTGTAAGTGAGTTGGTCTGCCAGCTCGATTTATTGTGAAGGAAATATTAAAACAATAACAGCAAATTAATAAATATGAGCAAATTAAAAGTACGCAATTTGAGTGTAATATTCGCCTACATACTAAGTCAACTAATCATAAACAACAAATTTCTGTTGGCGCACATTACCGAAATGAAGTTAACCAAAACTACTGCTGAACCAGTCTCCACTTGGCCTCCCGATTGCTATAGCGACGAGAAGACTACTTGTAAGTGCTATAGAAATGGCGATTTATATTGCAGAATTGGCGAAGGACTCGATGATATTCACATCCGTTTTTATTCATACTTGGGGAATCTGGTTGTAACTTGTTCCACAAACACAAAAACGAATATAAATTATCTACTTCAGCACAAATTTCAGTCAATTTTACTTAAAACCCTGCATTTGCAAGTGAGAGGTTGCAAGAATTTTTTACACGATAACTACATGAATGACAAAGTGCGGGACATTCTAATAATAATGAATAAGCTGAATAAAGTAACACTAGTCTATAACATTGACCTTGCTGTAGAACCAACGGAATATATTGAAACCAAGAATATTCTTCACCTTCAATTGATTATTAAATCAAATCGTAATGAAATCCAGGAAGCAGATATTATAAGCATACCAACTGACATGCTTTATAAGCAAAATCTACTGGAATCACTTACGCTTAGCGTACAAGGTCTAGGAAAACAGTATTTATCGCTGCAAAACTTGACGCAAACATTCTTTAGAAACTTCACTGCACTCAGACAGCTTGACTTAGCCGGAAATAATATAAAAATGTTGGGCGCAAATATCTTCGCATCGCTAAGGCACTTGAATTTTCTGAACTTGAGCCGTAATGAAATCCGTGAATTGCCCGAAGGTCTGTTTGAATATCAGCCTCAACTTCTCATACTGGATCTGAGTCACAATTTATTGAAATATTTACCGCCACACCTTTTCGATGACACTCCTTGGCTATGGCAGTTAAAACTTGGTAGCAATCAACTGCACCACACCACAAATATTATGGAAAATCTAAAATCACTGAATTGTCTACAGAGGCTAGACGTAAGTCAGAACCAACTGCAAACTATTTGGAGCATCGAGACTTCCGTCATTAGAATGCCAACGTTGCTGACAAAATTCCGATACAGCTATGAGTGCATGAGTTTGGCTTTAGCCGACGATTTTAATTATGTTATCAAGTTGAAACCAGAAAACTACGAAGGTGACAAGATTAACTCAAGACTAATCAATTTAAGTGGCAATCGTTTGCGTGAATTCACTTTGGATTGGCTTACATGCCCTTTTGAAATAAACCTAGAGCACAATCTGATTGAAAACTTTTTCGCTTCACAAAATTTCTCCAGTACGACTGCTGATTGTGGGGCCGAAATCAAAATAACTGGTAATCCGATCCTGTGCGATTGTAAATTTGCTTGGATTTACAGTGAAAACTATCGTTCGTTGTTCAATGGTTCACAGTGCGTTCAGACACCAACCAATTTCGGGCAGTTGGAACGTAAAGAACTGTGTGCTTGGGAACCAGTAATGTGCCCCATCGAATGCAATTGTTACACACAATTTGAATTCCTGCACATCAATTGCAAGGGTGCGCAGCATATCGAACAGCTCCCACGCCCTGAGCAAGTTGGGCTCAAGAGTTCGGTACTCGATATAAGCAATAACAATTTCATTGCATTGCCGCTAAACACCACCTTCGGGTATGGTAACGTTTCACAACTCAACGCGTCGTACAATAAAATCACGAGCATAAATATCAGTCAACTGCCAACCAATTTGACGGTTTTGGATCTACGAAATAATCGCTTAAATTCTTTAAATGATGAATTTTTAGTTACATACCTCAATGACAGCACAAAACTAAAATTTCTCTATCTAAGTGAAAATCCTTGGTTTTGCGACTGTTCCACGCTACAACTGCTGTACACCATACGTACACATCGGACACGCATACCCGATGCCGAACAGTTACGCTGTGTTAATCAGCCGAACGATACACTCCTAATAGCAAATGTGAAAGAATTTTGTCCAACTCCTGTTACGATTGAACATAATCAGTACTTGATTGCAACTGTGATTAGTGTAGCGTTAGCCATTATCATTTTACTTTGCATTATCGCACTTTTCTATAAATATAAATTAGAAGTGAAAATCTGGTTATATAACCACAACATATTGAAATCTTGCATTCGCGAATGTGAGCTGGATAAGCATAAAACATTCGATGCGTTTATTTCATATGCACACCAGGATGCAGACTTCGTCAACCATACATTGCTGCCGCAACTCGAACAGTGCGAACCACCATTTCGTGTATGCACGCACGAACGCAATTGGCTGGCTGGTGCTTATATACCTGAACAAATCATCGAATCGGTGGAACAGTCGCGTCGCACGATCATTGTGCTCTCACAGCACTTCATCGAGTCGGATTGGGCGCGCATGGAGTTTCGCACAGCGCATCAGTGCTCGTTGAACGAAGGTCGTGCGCGCATAATAATGATTAAGTATGGAGAAATCTCAAAAAGCGAGTTACTGGACAGAGAATTAAAGGCATATTTGGACATGAATACATATCTCGATTGGCAAGATCTCAGATTTTGGGACAAATTACGCTACGCCATGCCACATAAAGTGGGTGGAGAAAGGAATTCCGAAATGCTAAATATTAACGGCAGAATGTATGTTATGGGACAAGTTGAAATGCATCGTTTGAGTGAGGAAATTGTTTAAATTTGTCACTGTTGGTTTGTGGTAAAGCAATTGGTTGCAGAATGGTAAGATTTTTCACAGATATATATTCATATATATGAAAATACAAATATGTTCCATTTAATTGCAGTTACTACGTGAAATCTTCCGATTCTTCTGTGATACAAAGAGTTAATCAAAATGTCGCCACTAAGAGAAAGATGAAGATAATCTTGGCCACCCTACTTATCAAGCAATGGTGATCGCACAAACTCTTCAATTCCATTTTATTATATCTCAAGTAACTATTAATAATTTTTCCTGTAAAATTAATTAAAAAATACACACCGATATCTGTTAATATATTTCTGCAAAAATTATTTACTTAAATATTTCAACAAGAAAGAAAGCGTAAGTTCTCGAAAGGTGCTTAGATGCACTGAGGAATGGTACTGTCCGGTGCCGACATGTTTAGGTTAAACAAGTAATGAGGTTGCATAAAATTTCATTTAATCCAAAACAAACAACGATGATACAGACGATTGTGATTACTGTGAACCAACTGAGGTGATGGAACTATTGCGATCTTTGTATTAGCGCCTTTTTATACAATTGCGACCTGTTGCTACGGAATATAATAGTTTTGTTTACCTAACGGCTGAATGTATCACCTAAAGCTAATCGAGTTAGATATAGGTTTATATGCATATAAATGATCATTCCTTTCCGTCCGTCCAAGCTTCATCGAAAATTTTACTCGATTTGCACGGAGGGACAGACAGACAGACAGCCGGATTTTAACTTTTTTTCGTCATCTTGATCATTCGTCACATTGATCATTTGTGTATGGACTTGTATGTACATATGTAGGAAGGGAACACAGAAGCGGACTGAAATACCCATAAATACATCCCTAACGAATTGACCGAACTTGACGAAACAAATTAAACGGGCCCTAACACGGACAAGAACAGATGACAACGTCACACTTCAAGTAGATCAGCGCCTCGAGCAAGCCGCGCATATTCAAAACTAAAATTCTTTTAAAACTAAAATATTAAATATGCTCGTATGAAATCTATTTATAACTCAAGAATGGCTGAACCGGTTTGGCTGAAAATTCGTGGCGAGGTAGCATAGAAGCAGAGTAAGGACATAGGATACTTTTTATCTGTTTATGTTAAAATTTAAAACAACTCATAAATACACAAATTATATTTCAAGTCATAAGCATTTGCACAAAATTCATATAAGGGTCAAGTGATAATTTAGTAATTCAAAAATAGAAAGAAATAAGTAAAAATTTGCATATCCATACAAGCTTGTAATGTGTGTTATACTGATTTTACTCCCGAACCAGGCAAGAGCAAGAGAGAATAAACAAAGAAAATAAACTTTGTGTGTAAATGTGCCCTAAAAATAAGGTGACATTGTATTTATTTTGAAAAATCTTTATTTATTTTTCCAAGTCAATTTCATCCCCTTCATGGTAATCCCCTCCCGATGCAATGCACTTACGCCAACGGATTTTCCAATCTTCGAAACACTGGTTGTAGTCATTTTCTGGGATAGCCTTCAGTTCCGTCTTCGCTGCGTCTTGAATCTATCTCCTCTATCGTATACAAACGGTGTCCCCGGAGCGGTCTTTTGAGCTTGGTGAACAGCCAGAAGTCGCACGGCGCCAGATCAGATGAAAACGGTGGTTGCGGAACGATATGGGTTGTGTGTTTTTGGCGAAATGATCACGAATTACGAGGGTAGTATGGGATGGTGCATTATCGTGGTATAAAAACCAAGAATTGTCTTTCCACAATTCCGGCCTTTTTAGGCGGAAAGCGTTACACAAACAACACATAACGTTCCAATAATATTCCTTGTTGACTGTTTGAACGGTTGGAAGGAATTCATAATGCACAACACCACGATAATCGAAGAAAACAGTCAACATGACCTTGATTTTTGAGCGACTTTGGCGCGATTTTTTTAGTCTCGGCTCTCTTTTGGCTCGATATTCGCTCGATTGATCGGTTGTTTCTGGGTCGTAAGCATAGATCCAAGTCTCATCGCCAGTTATAATGCATTTCATGACACCCTGGTAGTCGGAAAGCATCGTTTCACACACTTCAACGCGACGCCTTTTTTCTACAAAAAATTCAATGCTTTTCGGTACCAGTCGAGATTTGACGCGTTTGAGGCCCAAAACATCCTTCAAAATGGTATTGGCTGAGCCTTTTGATATGCCAACTTCATCAGCAAGGTCGCTAATTGTTAATCGATGGTTTTTCAACACCAAATCTTTGATTTGTTGAATGTGAGCTTTGTCGGTTGAAGTTGATGGTCGCCCTGGATGCTCTTGGTCTTCGACACGTTCACGGTCGGCTTGGAACTAACTTTACCACTTGTAAACATTTTTTTTAGACGTAGCCTCACCTAACCAAAGGCTTTCTGCCCCATCCTCAACGTATCCGCAGCAGAAAATTGATTCCGTAAACAAAATTTAATGCAAATTCTTTGCTCAACAAATTTTAGCAGCTCACAAAACGACACGTATCTCAAACACTGATGAATATTTTGACATGAAATTTGACATAATTGTGACTGACAGTACTACCAACCTAAAAAAAAAAATAAGTTGGAGCAGAAAAGCAGATGATCACAATAGAACAAGTTGAATAGAAAGAAGTAGAACAAAATGAACATTTGAACTGTAACAAATGATAACGGTAGCTTTAGCTTTCGCTTTTATGTTACATTTTTATAAATACAGTGACTCACACGTCTAACCGGATGCGTGCATTGCTAATGATGGCACGGATTTTTTAAAAGACTAATGATTACTAATACTTCGTAGTATATCCTTTTGCAGATAAAACTGCCTTGGTATAGAGGCGACAAGTTTTTGACAAAATTCTGTTGGTATTGCGTTCGAAGCCTCCAAAATAGCCGTTTTGAGCTCAGCAACATTGGAATATTGCCCTTGGTACACTTTTCGACTGACTTCTTCTCATACGTGCTCAATAACTTTTAGATCTGAGGCCAGGGCAGGTGGATCCAGTACATGAGGGCAATTGTGTATTAACCAAGTACGCGCAATCTTCGATTTGTGCTTCGGATCGTTGTCTTGGTAAAATATAAAATTGTCTTTAATTCCCTATTTGACAAATGACTGCTTTACATTTTCATTTAAAATGTCGACATATTGGAAACGATCCATAATACCTTGCACAAAATGCAGATTGCCCGTTCCTTTAGCCGATATACGTCCCCAAACCATTACTGACCCACCACCGTGCTTAAGTGTTTCCCTAGTATGTTTTGGCAAGTAAGCTTCGTTGGGACGCCGCCATACAAAACTTCAGTCATCATATCCCTACAAGTTAAACTTGCTTTATCTGTGAAAAGAATCTTGAAAAAAATAAAGGCATAATACTGTTTTATGATTACCAAATCAAAATTATGCCATTTTCCCTTTGTCAAAACTCATCAGGCTTTTTAAATGCATTTCCGCAAATTCTAGCCATTTCTTTCTATTTTTTTTAGGATATGTACGGCTTTTTACATCTACTCTACCATGTAAATCGAAGCTTCTAAGTGTGCGGCGAATTGTTTCAGCTGAAACCTTCTTCCCTTTTTCATTTTCCAATATGTTTCTTACATTTTCCGCCGAGGAAAAGGGATTTTTCAACAATTTTCAGTATAAACTTTTCTTGGGCTCGTCTTAGCTTCTTTCCTTGACCATACTTTTTAAAAATATCGAAGACAGTTGAAGTACACCTTTTCAAAATCTACGAAATATTTTTAATGCTTTTCCTTCTTCCAGTAACTGAATAATTAGCTTCCGAATTTCGGTACAAATACGAGTACGCGGGGGCGTCATATTGTCGTGTTGCTTAGTCACAGTGCCTTGTGAAATGACTGCAACTAATGCCACAGAATTTTTTGATAAAGATCATCTGGTCGTGCAGGAAGAGCAACAATTATTGGAACAAAAACTGGGGTGACTTCTTTCATTTTTCCAATTAGTGATACCTTTTATTTATGCCTTGCAGAATCTATGAAAAAAATATAATTTACTACAACAATTTTCAAGGAAACGTTATTTTCGAATGTTTTTCAGCTATAGATGAAATTAAGCTCGATGCTTACTTCGGACCTCTTATTCTTAGTGGTCTTTATTTACACTATTAATATTGTTTTCTTTAACTTTTATAATTATTTATTGATTTTTTTTTTCTCTTAGGAACTTACCGCTGATACAGTGAAAGCCTTAATACCCTATGGGATGAATTTCATGGAAGTCCATTTTTGAGATTTTTCGTGACCAAGGACTTGAAGGTAGACAGAAAAGAAAATCAAAACAATGAGGAGATAACTTACTCATATTCGAATATTTTATGAGCAAAACTTGTAACTGCCTTACGTTCCAAGGCCAAATACAATGATTGACGAATAGTTTCTTGCCAGCAAACTGCTTTTCTATCAAATACAATACCAATGAAAAGGAAAAAAAAAGACGGATGAAAGACCTCATTTTTGATGACGAGTACAACAGACGTAATATGTACAATGAATAAAGGGCATGCTCCTAGAATACCGCCGGCCAAGAAATGCGATGGACGCGACAAAGACGGAGACGAAGTGGTCCTTGTGAAATTTACTCCAACGGCCATATAAAGAAGCGCAAATCCGGTGTGGGTTTCGAGTTGTTGGGAAAAAAAATTCATCCTCTATGACGAAACCTCTCCAAATGTATTGAGGCTGATTGACTTCGCGTGATCCAAAGAGCACTCATCAGCTCCTCGGTATAAGGAAACTGTAGGACAGTCCCTTCAACCCTCTATATAACGCCTTTATTTTAGACTAGTAGCGCGTTAAATCAATAACTAGATGCTAATGTCTAAATTAGGTGATGAACATGGCACCGCTCACTTTTATCTGAAATCCCATATCATGAGACCAACCCGATCAAATTCAATAAAATTTGATATATGTAAAACATTCCTCTGATATGACAGTGCAAAAACGGGAAAAACGGACTACAACAATGCCTACTTCCCTACAACAGTAAGTTTAATTTCCAACTGCTCCTTTCACATGCCAGTAAACAAATAAAGCACAAATCTATGTAGCGGTATAAGACTTTTTCAGAATTGTGCCTTTGATGTGTGCCAACTTATGGCCAAATCGTTCCAAAACTGTTAAGGGCCTTCTAGGTACCGAATAGGTGGACCCCAATGCCTTTAGTCGACTTTCTACCAAAAATATCAGTCAAAGTATGCGATATGTAACTGAAATTTGAAGAGAATCCCTGCTTGTTGATAGCATGTCTGAATCGGTCCTATACTTCTCTTAGCCCTCAAATACTTAAGGTGAAGATTTTCGAACTTCCAGCTAATGAAACCTTGGGAACATTTTATTAGAAGGTGGTATGTTACTAGTATATAAAATAGCCGAAATCGGGTCGCTATTTCCCCCAACTCCCATATTTGTACTCTCGCAACAAAGTTGCTAAGGAGAGTATTATAGTTTTGTTCACATAACGGTTGTTTGTAAGTCCTAAAACTAAAAGAGTCAGATATAAGGTTATATATACCAAAGTGATCAGAGTGACGAGTAGAGTTGAAATCTGGATGTCTGTCTGTCCGTCCGTCCGTCCGTCCGTCCGTTCGTCCGTGCAAGCTGTAACTTGAGATATCATAATGAAACTTGGTACAGGTATTTCTTGGCTCCATAAGAAGGTTAAGTTCGAAGATGGGTAAAATCGGCCCACTGCCACGCCCACAAACTGGCGAAAACCGAAAACCTATAAAGGGTCATAACTAAGCCATAAATAAAGATATTAAAGTGAAATTTGGCGCAAAGGATCGCATTAGAAAGGGGCATATTTGGACGTAATTTTTTTGGAAAAGTGGGCGTGGCCCCGCCCCCTACTAAGTTTTTTGTACATATCTCGAAAACTACTATATCTATGTCAATCAAAGTCTATAGAGTCGTTTCCTTCAAACATTTCCATATACAGTTTAAAAATGAAAGAAATCGGCTAATAACCACGCCCACCTCCCATACAAAGGTTATGTTGAAAATCACTAAAAGTGCGTTAACCGACTAAAAAAACACGTCAGAAACACTAAATTCTACGGAAGAAATGGCAGAAGGAAGCTGCATCCAGGCTTTTTTTTTAAATTGAAAATGGGCGTGGCGGCGGCCACTTATGGACCAAAAACCATATCTCAGGAACTACTCGACCAATTTGAATGAATTTTGATATATAATATTTTCTTAACACCCTGATGATATGTGCGAAATATGGGTGAAATCAGTTCACAACCACGCCTTCTTCCAATATAACGCTATTTTGAATTCCATCTGATGCCTTCTCTATATAATATGATGATAGCGGAATAAAACTTTACACAAATACGGTATTTGAGCTGAGGTATCCCTTGTGGAAAAATTGTCGTGATCGGACTATAACTTTTCAAGGTCCCTGATTTCGAACACGAAGAACTCAGTGCCTAACCTAACCTAACCTAATTTTTCACCGAAAATATAGGTAAATCTCTCAGAATCTCGATTATCACTTTATCATGCGAGAGTATAAAATGTTCGGTGACACCCGAACTTAGCTCTTCCTTACTTGTTTTTTATAAACTTTTTCCAGCATCTAAAGGAATTTCCCAAACTTTGATTATTACAAGTTGTAAGACTATAAAATGTTCGATTACATCTAAACTTACCCCTTACTTACTTCTTTTTGTTGTTTTATGTATGGCACCTAGAGTTTTGAGTTATAAGCATTATTACTCCTTAGTATTCTTCAACTTACATTTCCGTAAAATTATTTGCACAACTATTTTGTAAACACAAATTATGGCCATATTTGCAATTAGTTAATTACTCATACGCCTCGTGCGCTAAAAACCTAAAAGTAGGCTATACTGCAAATAGCGTTGCAGCCCACCACCAAGAAAAATAATGACTTCGTCGAACTTAAAAATTCGCCGAGAATTGCCAACATTATTCACCTCGGAGATACTTCATTTTAATTGTGCTTATTGCATTTTTAAGTGTTTGCTGCACATTTTTAAATACTTCCTGCCTCTTAACACTCATTTAACCAAAGTTGAAGGAAGTTCATACACATATGCACACAAACATATAACTGCAAGCACTTAAAAGGAAGAAGCGCATGAGAATAAAGTAATGAGTTGTATGGCGAACAACAAAACAGCCGGATACTACAACCTCAACGCACTGCTGCTGCAACGCTTTATTCCACTTTATTTCATTGCCTGCACTTCACTATGCATTCTGCTCCTCGTCACACACATACATGCACACTTGCATACGTTGCATGCGTTCACCTTTCAAGCACAATGTACGCGTGCCACAATAAAGTATTTAAACAATAATTTACGCCGACAATACATGCAACCTGTGGTGCAAGCAGCAGGTAGACAGCAAAGGAAATCTCTCCTGCCAATTAAAGTAAGACGCCAGGTTTTGCCAATAAGGCGCTGTGCTATTTGCAATACACCAATATACTCGTAATGCAATTTTATCTTGTGTACCATAGGAAATCTGACGTACTTAAATTATATTATTGTTGTGTGTAGTATGTATGCATAAAATAAGGTCGAGACTTGAATGTGGTTGAAAATTATAAATATTCTTCGCACTACATCGTATTTAAAATAGAGTATTAAAAAGGTTTTTTTTCCCCCAGTTCCAGAGAGTTTTATTAATTCTTCATCTTCATTACTAAATTCCGGAGATATGTATATGCCCTTACCTGTTCATATATATACTACATTGAAGAAGATACTAACAATTGTCTGAAGAACACTTTGGATACAATTGAACAAACACAATCAATATGAAGTTTTGAAAACGATTTAATTTTGGGTACTACTTTTTGGTTGTATAACCGATGAAACAATACAATCGTATACTTTCGGTTACTGATTCAAGTTCCGATATCGGCGATGAGGAACACATACATACACTGCAAACAATTCATTTGAGAAATAAAAAATAAACCTGCACAGATGCTCCAGCTGCTTCTCGCATCGCAAATTTACTTACGGCCTCCTGTTTCTGTTTGACTTAACCTAAAGAAAAAATACGATCAAAAGCTATTGGATGGAGTCATGTGTAGAAGTTCACGCAAGTGAGGAAAGTTCTCTGATTGTCATTCACTTGGGAGTGGCCAGAAACGATTCTTTTACATGTGACTCAAGCAGCTCACGACTTCCGGTCTTTGACCAAGTATCCTCTGGGTAGCCTAAGAACATCCGTTTAAAGGCGAGCTAACGTGAGAAGGCGAAGCATCCCCTGCATAGGGTTGTGCGCTGGGTTTGGGACCCGCCACGTAAAAAAACACCCCCAGTGAATAGTCAGAACCAGCTTCGGATGAGAGACCCCCCTTTTGATGACGACCATGGCAAACGAAATAAGGACTACGAATTGAGGGCATGCACCTGGAATGTCCGGTCCCTTAACTGGGAAGGTGCCACTGCCCAGCTGGTTGATGTCCTCGTGAAAACAAAGGCTGACATCACCGCCGTCCAAGAAATGCGATGGACGGGACAAGGACAGAGACGAGTAGGTCCTTGTGACATTTACTACAGTGGCCATATAAAGGAGCGCAGGTTTGGTGTGGGATTCGTGGTGGGAGAGAGACTCCGTCGCCGAGTACTATCATTCACTCCGGAGAATGAACGTCTAGCCACAATCCGCATCAAAGCGAGGTTCTTCAACATATCGCTGATTTGCGCCCACGCCCCGACGGAAGAGAAGGACGACGTGACCAAAGATGCCTTATATGAGTGCTTGGAGCGCACTTATGAGATATGCCCCCGCCATGATGTCAAAATCGTGGTTGGCGACTTCAACGCCAGGGTGGGCAAAGAAGGTATCTTTGGAAATACGGTCGGTAAATCGGAACCATCCCCAAATGGGGATCCCCGACTTCGCCATGGCCCGAAATATGGTTATCTGTAGTACTAGATTCCAGCATAAGAAGATTCATCAAGCTACCTGGCTGTCTCCGGATCGAAAAACTACCAACCAGATCGATCATGTTGTGATAGACGGAAGACACGTCTCCAGTGTTTTAGATGTGCGTGTGCTCCGAGGTCCCAACATCGACTCGGACCACTATCTTGTTGCAGCTAAGATTCGCACCTGCCTCTGTGCAGCAAAAAACGCTCACCAACAAACACAAGGAAGGGTCGACGTCGAGACGCTGCAATCACAACATACAGCCGAACGATTCTCTACTCGGCTTGCACTCCTGCCCTCTGAGAGCACTCGTCAACAACTCGGTATAAGGGAACTGTGGGACGGCATTTCAAACTCCTTACGTACAGCTGCAACCGAAACCATTGGTTTTCGGAAAATACAAAAGAACAGCTGGTAAGACGACGAGTGCCATGTCGCAGCGGAGAGAAAACAGGCTGCCTACCTCGCAACGTTACGATCGACCACAACACGTGCGGGATGGGATAGATGCCGAGAGTTGAAGAGGGAAGCGAGACGCATTTGCAGACAGAAAAAGAAAGAGGCCGAAATGCGTGAGTACGAACAGCTCGATAAGCTGGCCGACAGGGGTAATGATCGAAAATTCTACGAAAAGATGCGGCGGCTTACAGAAGGTTTCAAGACCGGAGCATACTCCTGTAGAACCCCCAAAGGTGATCTAGCCACCGATGCCCTGAGCAAGTTCGAATAGCAATTGCCCGCCTGAAGAACAACAAAGCGGCAGGGGCCGACGGATTGCCGGCCGAGCTATTCAAACACAGCGGCGAAGAACTGACAAGGAGCATGCATCTGCTTCTTTGCAAAATATGGTCGGACGAAAGCATGCCCAACGATTGGAACTTAAGTGTGCTATGCCCAATCCATAAAAAAGGAGACCCCACAATCTGCGCCACCTACCGTGGGATAAGCCTCCTCAACATCGCGTACAAGATTCTATCGAGCGTATTGTGTGAAAGATTAAAGCGCACCGTCAACAAACTGATTGGACCTTATCAGTGTGGCTTCAGACCTGGTAAATCAACAACCGACCAGATATTCACCATGCGTCAAATCTTGGAAAAGACCCGTGAAAGGAGAATCGACACTTACCACCTATTCGTCGATTTCAAAGCTGCTTTCGACAGCACGAAAAGGAGCTGCCTTTATGCCGCGATGTCTGAATTTGGTATTCCCGCAAAACTAATACGGCTATGTATGCTGACGTTGAGCAACACCAAAAGCTCCGTCAGAATCGGGAAGGACCTCTCCGAGCCGTTCGATACCAAACGAGGTTTCCGAGAAGGCGATTCCCTATCGTGCGACTTTTTCAACCTGCTTCTGAAGAAAATAGTTCGAGCTGCAGAACTCAACAGAGAAGGTACCATCTTCTATAAGAGTGTACAGCTGCTAGCGTACGCCGATGATATTGATAACCTCGGTCTCAACACCCGCGCCGTTAGTTCTGCTTTCTCCAGACTGGACAAGGAAGCAAAAGAAATGGGTCTGGCAGTGAACGAGGACAAGACGCAATATCTCCTGTCATCAATCAAACAGTCGTCGCACTCTCGACTTGGCTCTCACGTCACTGTTGACAGTCATAACTTTGAAGTTTTAGATAATTTCGTCTATCTTGGAACCAGCGTAAACACCACCAACAATGTCAGCCTATAAATCCAACGCAGGATTACTCTTGCCAACAGGTGCTACTTCGGACTGAGTAGGCTATAAAAAGGTAAAGTCCTCTCTCGACGAACAAAAGCCAAACTCTATAAGTCGCTCATAATTCCCGTCCTGCTATATGGTGCAGAGGCTTGGACGATGTCAACAACGGATGAGTCGACGTTGCGAGTTTTCTAGAGAAAAGTTCTGCGAAAGATTTATGGTCGTTTGCGCGTTGGCCACGGCGAATATCGCATTCGATGGAACGATGAGCTGTACGAGATATACGTCGACATTGACATAGTTCAGCGAATTAAAAGACAGCGGCTACGCTGGCTAAGTCATGTTGTCCGGATGGACGAAAACACTCCAGCTCTGAAAGTATTCGACGCAGTACCCGCCGGGGGAAGCAGAGGAAGAGGAAGACCTCCACTTCGTTGGAAGGACCAAGTGGAGAAGGACCTGGCCTCGCTTGGAATATGCAATTGGCGCCACGTAGCGAAAAGAAGAAATGACTGGCGCGCGGTTGTTAACTCGGCTATAATCGCGTAAGCGGTGTCTACGCCAATTAAGAAGAAAAAGAATTCATAATATCAAAATCAGTTGTCATCAGAGCTAGAGTGTTTCCATCTATTCGGACGACATGACCGACCGATCGACTCATCCGATGTTGCCAGTTGTACATGCCTCTGCACCGTATAGCAAGACGGGGATGATGGGTGACTTGTAGAATTTGGTCTTTGTTCGTCGAAAGGGGACTTTACTTCTCTATTGCCTACTCAGTCCGAAGTAACACCTGTTGGCAAGAGTTATTCTGCGTTGGATTTCTAGACTAACGTTGTTGTTGGTATTAATGCTGATTCCAAGATAGACGAAATCACCAACGATTACGAAGTTATGACTGTCAACAGTATTGTGGGAGACAAGTTGCGAGTGCGGCGACTGTTTGTTTAATGACAGTATTACGAGGGTATCAATTTCAGGCATCACGACATAGAAACAGCTCCTTCTCGTGCTGTCGAAAGCAGCTTTAAAAGAGGTGGTGTGTAGTGATTTTACATGGGTCTTTTTTAAGATTTTACGCATAATTAATGTCGGGTCATTTATTTCTTTTGCAGGCCTGAAGCCACTTTGATTAAGTTAAATCAGTTTGTTGACGGCAATCTTTAAACTTTCACACAGTACGCTCTATAGATTGGCGTAGAGCTTGGGATAACATTTAGTTTCCAATCTTCGAGCATGCTTTCATCCGACCATATCTTGCAAAGGAGCTGATGCAATACGTTATCGGTTCTTCGCGCTGTGTTTGAATAGCTCGGCCGGCTATCCATCGGCCCGCCGCTTTGTTGTTTTTCAGGCGGGCAACTGCTTTTCGAACTTCTTCATGGTCGGGTAATGGAACGTCTGCTCCATCATCGTCGATTGGGGAATCGGGTTCACTTTCTCTTGGCATTAAGCTTTTACTACCATTCAGCAGGCTTAAGGAGTGTTCCCTACATAATTTCAGTATGTTCTGGATATCAGTTACTAGATCAGCTCTGGGAGTTCCACAAGAGTATGAATCTTGAATCCTGAATCCTTCTGAGAATCGCCACATCTTTTGATAGAATTTTCCAACATTACCCGTGTTGGCCATATTGTCTTCATACTCACGCATTTCGGCCTTTTTCTTTTTTTGTCTGCAAATGCGTCTCGTTTCCTTCTTCAACTCTTGACATCTATTAAAATGCTATGACCTTGGAGCGTACATACATCTAAAGCACTAGAGACATGGCTTCCATCTATCACAACATGAAAGATCTTGTTGCTGGTTTTTCGATCCGGAGTCAGCTAAGTAACTTGATGAATTTTCCTATGCTGGAAGCTAGTACTACAGATAACTAGTCGAAGTAGTACAGATAACGGTGAAGTCGATCAGCCTCAACCCATTTGGGAATGTTTCACTATGAAGGCTGACTTTACCGACCGTTATGCATTAAAGTCGCCAAGTATCATCGCGGCAGGGTACCTCCATAGGTGCGCTCCTAGCGCTCTTAGAAGATATCTTTGGTCACAACGTCCATTTATTCCGTCGAGTCGTTGGTGTAAATCAGCGATATGTGGAAGAAGAATCTCTCTCGCCACTAAACTCACACCGAATTTTCGCTCCTTTATATCGCCATTATAGTAAATGCCACAAGCACCTACTCGTATCTGTCCGTGTCCCGTTCATCTCCTCGGACGGCGGTGATGTCAGCCTTTACCCTTACGAGAGCATCAACCAGCTGGGCAGCGACACCTTCCTAATTAATGGTCCGGATATTCCACGTACATGGCCTTAAATCGTAATCCTTTATACGTCTGCAGTGGTCGTCATCAAAAAGAAGGTTCTCTCATCCGAAAATGGCTTCTTCTTTTTACTGGGGATGCTTTTTACCTAACGGACCCCAAGCCCTACGCTGGGTTCCTTCCTGGGGAGGAATGTTTCGCCTCCCAACTTTAGCTCGCCTTCAAGCGGATGTTTTTGTGGCTATACTGTGGATACTCGATCTAAGACCGCAAGTCGTGTATTCCTTGATCCATGTGTAAAAAAATCGTTTCTGGCCACTCCCAAGTGAATGGGGCTCAGAAAAAGTTGAAAGTCTTCAATTAACTCGAAACGGATATTCCGGATTTTTAAGTTTGCTGAATAGCCGCAAGACACAAGCAGCCAAATGAAGCCAATACGGTCGTTATAACACAGTATTGGTTGAAAGTTTGGCAAAAACTCACGAAGAATCAAAGCATTAGCGTGGTGCCAAACCCAAGAATTAGTATAATTCCGTCCTTTTTTTACGAATAGCTTCGCGCAAATAACGCTGAAAAAAATATTTTTCATTACCTCCACAACAAGTTATCGAAATTAGGACATTTTCAAGAACTAATTTATTCCCTTGGTGCCAGAGGATATAGCCGACATATTCCAATACATAATAACTGTTACTATTACACCATGTACGTATGTATGTATTTCCACCATTAGACCACATTTTTAAGGATTTCATTAAAACCGATCCTCTGATATATCTCTGATTCCAACACGATTTTTTTCGAGCATTGCTTTTTTATCTTTTTACAGGGTCCGGCACTCGAAATTAAAAAACCATAAATTCGGCTTGGAAATTTATTTTTATTTATTTTAAAGTACAAAATGTGTGAAAATAATCATAAATTCAGGACCAATTCACTTTTGCTCGATATGACCACCTTTTGCCTTAACTATGGCCTTGAGATGGTCAAAAAACGAATCGCCAGATGCCCGAATGCGACTTGCCGGTATTTTGGCCCACTCACGGACAACGGCTTCCTTCAGCATCTCGAGACTTGTGTATTTTTTTACTTTGGACGTTGCTCTCTAAAATGGCCTAGAGAGAATAATCCATTGGATTCGCATCTGGGGAATTCGAGAGCCATTGTGTGGTCGTAATGAAGTTCGGAACGTTGTTTTTCAGCCATTCTTGATTTACTCGCGCTTTGTGAGACGATGCTGAGGCTTGTTGAAACGTCCAAGGTTTGTTATCGAAATTTTTGTTTGCCCACGGCTTCAAAGCAGCATCCAGAACACTTTCCCGATAATATGTCGCATTTACTTTGACGTTCGATAAAAACAATTGGAAAGCGCCCATCTGCGGTGATAGCGGCCCCAACTATTATTTGTGGTAGGTGCTACATCCTGGTGGCCAACCGATGACTTAGATTCTCGTATGAACGGTCGGACGGTTTGGAACTTGTAAGGCTTGTCTTCGAGCTGATTTTTCAATATGCGTCGGATGCTGCGGACGGATATTTTCAGTTCTTTAGCCATTTGATTGGCACTACGTCGTGGATTTCGCTCAAGTCGCTTCTTCACTTTCCGAACCATCTCACGTGACGTTTGCAGTCTTTTGATGGATGATGTAGTTCTATATTTGTTATTGCCGTAGTATAAAGACCACACAAAATACTGAGGTCTTTGACATTACGACAATTGGGCTCCGTTCCACCTACGTGGGCTCTAGTGTATGTTCTTTTCACTGTCACTGGACATGAGAAAGAGCGGAGTTTATTTACGTGAAGGCCGGAAGAACTCAAATAACTTCATAGTTGTTATTATAGTTAATTTTGTAATTGTCATTTGAGTTCTTCCAACTTCCACTTAAATAAACTCAGTTCTTGTATATTACCGTTTCCGTATATATTTCTATTATATTTGATATAGAAATATGTAATTTAGTATGTACATATATAATTATTGACATGTACATTGTGTACTCACATTTCTATCGAAACAATTGCTCCAAATCAATTTGCTTATAACCGATAGCTGCAGGTCAGTCGGTTGCTTGAACTCAATGAAGAAAAATATTGAAATCAAAAAGAAAAAAGTCTAGAAATATTCAATTTCGCAGTTGTATTGTCAATATGCTGAAAGACTGCTTCAACATTGAATTTGTAGTTGAAATGTCAAAAGTGTTAGTGTAATAGTTGCTGGCGTTGCAGCCAGAGAGCTTTTATGTCAACATGCCATTGTAGTATGTGTTGCACAATACGAAGTGCCGCAAAGTGGGAAAGTGAAAGGTCATGCAGTCTAAATAAATTTTATTGTAAAATGAACAAGTTTGTCAATACGCTTTTATTGTTTGCCGAAATTCGGTTTCAAATAAGCATGAGTATGAATATGTGTGCCCGTGTGTGTGTGTTTGTGTCTTGTTTCATGCTAACACATTGCGCTTTTGTGCACAAAAAGACATGCTGCCTGCACTAAAATCTGTGTGTATGTTTGTATATAGGTACATGATGTGTACAGTTATGCCTGTTGAGCTCTATGAAAGAATGCATAAAAGCTGACTGCAAGATTTTTGTTTGAATTGCTTCGAAGTTCTTACTTTGTTAGCCATCAACTGTTTTCAATTTATCAATAGCTTTGGCATGCTTTTAGGCGCATACAAGAGATAAGCATACATGCGCAACCGCATACACATAAACGCACAGAGCACGTACAGAGCCAGATTCTTGCTTTACGAGCTGTTGTCATTGCGGTCGAGATAGAGTCAAAAGTGCAAAGGCGCTTAGGTGAGGTCCAACTGCTATTCGGTAGAAAAACAAAACGAAGCGAAATGAGTGAATTGGCTTGTGTGTGCATGTGTGGGGGGGCAAAGTCTTTTGATGAGGTCAACATTTTGCTGTATGCGAGTGCAAGATGAGCTTGAGGTTTTAAGCGTTGACAGTTTGGTAGTCACTATATATACGCTGGATATAACTGGTTATGCTGGACATATGAGTGAATATTTGTCACTTTATACATATATATGACTGTATGTATAGATAAATGTATATATGCATATTCGTGTTAGTGTTATTTGCTTTTGTATTGATTAGAATTGTGCATTACATAAGCAATAGAGCTTTATGTAATAAACACCAACATTTCATGCCTCCATGGTGGTCCATGTATAACATTGTTCCTACCTAGTTTTATGTCCCCTTTATGCCTTGTCTGCCGTATAAATATACTTATACAGTTATACAAATGTACAGAGGGTATACTATATTATGCAAGAAAAACATGAGTCTTTGTGCTACCGGCAAATCTCGCCTCTCAGATTTCTTTGAATTTGCTCAATTGCTCCCATTTTGTTGATTGAGCCGTCGTAATGTTCAATAGTTATCACCTGCCCATCAATTAATTGTGGTGGTGGTGTAATGCACTGTGGTTCAAATTGTATTCCTTTAATAAAACTTTCTTGATGCGCGCGCTGCAGCTCTGAGAGTATTTGACGCAGTACTGGACGGGCGAAGCAGAGGAAGATTAAGACCTCCACTACGTTGGTACTGCCCAAAAGCAGTGAAAAGGTAGCAGGTAGACAGTGTCTACGACAATAAAGAAGAGGTTCATTTAAATGGTATGTATGGTAGTTTTGTCCCGAAAGCGCATTAACAATACCCATTAAAATTTTTTTTCACTTGCTGTGGACCTACCTACCAATCAAACCCGGGTTCGATGACCGAAATATCGTTTCTAACTAGGTAGAGGAACAAGTTGTCCCTAATAGTTTTAATCAAAAGCTGGTTCGCCAACAAGAATTCCAAGATTCATGCAATTTAGGAATGTAGCTCTTTAGATCTATATTAAATATCTTTGTTTTATTGTTACCTAACAACGATAGTCGAAAGAAACTTCGAGTTGAGAGTTGTCGAATCTCAACGCATTTACGACTCCTGTAGAAGATACAATGGAAGATTCCTAATGTGAACTTCGACCATAGTTGGGATATAGATTATATAAACGTATTATCCATATCATACTAACATCCGGTGTATTGGTAAAGGGAAACACCAGTGCCGCTATGAGAACTACTACAGTAAAGGCAGAATTATCGATAAAGTTGAAAGTTACAAATTCACCGATCAATCAATATCAGAGCCGTCATAGAGACAAAGTAAGAAAATATGTTCAACAGAAGTTATAGTTATTATTTTAACGGCCCCTAGTCCGCATTAGGGTGGTAAGGTTCAGATAAGTTGTCTTCGAATCATCCAACAGTTGGCTCAGGAAACATACTGTTTTGACGGGGTCGGACCATAAAGAGAAAGGTGTCAGACGTTAACTGGGCATGCATAGAGGTGGTTAGAGTCATGCGGGGACTCGTTGCATGCTGGATAAATGTTCGATATGTTGATTAGATTGATGCTGGATAAGTAGAAGTTTAATCTTCTTTAGTATCCATAACGAACCTGAGCAAGAGTCATTTTTGATACTCGTGGCAACTCCAGTTCCGTAGTGGTGGTGATTTGACAACAAGTACGCCATTCACTGAGAGAGAGTCAGTTCATGTCTGAAATTAGTTGCGTCCGAAGTCAGTTCGGCGTTTTATTTTAAGTCGTTGACGTAATAGAGGAAGGATCTCTTGATGCTCCTAGGAGAACTCGCAGCAGAAACTGCTTGGGGAGGAATTCATTAAGCTGGGAGAATGCGGTCTTGACTATACAGATGTTCGATAGAAGACATCAAGCTGCTTCTCGTAATAGTCCGAGGTACAGTGTTCTGACATGTCTGTAGATTCCTCGTCTGCATTTCACTGCATCCAGGCAACCAAATTGGTGAAGCGTTTGCCTTTTATGTTGCCAACAACGTTTCTTTATATTATCCCCTTGCTGGCGGCGATGATTTTGTTGCGGCTCTGCACTTTGGCAATATTCGCGGTCATGTGGGATGTGAATGAGCACAGGCTGTCGAGTGTCACACCTGAAATCTTAGGTTTATTGACAATCAGAATTTTAACACCATCGACTGCAATATTAAGGTCAAGTCTAAACTTCTTCGTCCATTGTAAATATGGTCATTGTTTATTTAGTGGGGAAGAGTGTTAGGTTTCGGGCAGCGAGGAAGCGAAAAAGGTCGGTGAGATAGCCGTTTTCTTTAAACAGAAGTTACTAAATAAGTTTTTGACCTAACCAGCAAGTGCATCATTAACAATTAAGGCAATATGCAAACACAAAGTCGAAATCGTAACAAATCTTTCCCTACATATAGGTTAGGTTAGCTCTGGTTCTACAAGGTGCATTCCAATGTAAACAGGACTTAAAAAAAAAACCGGAACAAATGGTTTTTTCGGCAAAATAAATTTACTTTATTCAAAATAGTCTCCTTCTGCTTTAATACAACTTTTTGCACGGTCCCAAAGCATGTCGAACGAGTGTTTCAGCTCGTTGGCCGGTATGGCCGCCAATATGTCGGTACAAGCCTTTTGAATGGCCTCTACGTCTGCATAACGCTTTCCTTTCATGCAGTTTTCCGAAAAGAAAGAAGTCGATGATGCCATATCAGGTGAATACGGGAAGTGGTTAATGGTTAAAATGGAATTTTTGGTGAAATAATCGGTCACAAGCGTCGATCGAATGATGGATTCTGAGCAATTTTTGGTCGTCAGTCAAAGTGTGCGCAACAAACCTGCACACACCTTTCGTAAGCCCAAATGTTCGGTCAAAATGCGATAAATCGATGTTTTGGAGATGTTCAATTCCATTTCCATAAATTTCAATGATGATTTCGGCTCATTTTTGATGAATTCACGCACAGTTTCGATGGAATTTCCGATAATCACGGATTTTGATTGGCCCACATGTTGTTCGTCATTTATATCCTCACGACCACTTTGAAAACGTTGAAACCACTAGTGCACTCTGCTACGTGATAGGAAATTTGATAAACTGAAATCGACAGAATACAAATCGTAAGCGGAGAATGATGAATCCTTTTACCCTTCGGTCAGTTTAGATATTAAACCTTTCAAGGCTATCATCTAAAAGAAATTGGACAACCAACTAGTTCAAAGAAGTTTGTAACACCCAAAAGAAACGTTGGAAACCCAGTAATATATATAAACGAAGTTTCTATGACCGCCTGGCTATATACTATATACGCGAACTAGTCCCTCAGTGTATGACTATCTGTGTAAAACTTCGCACACGTTCTTTTTTCTCTAAGAAGCAACTAATATGTTGCAATTGCCGATATTGGACCATTGAACATATAGCTCGCATACAAAGTGAACGACCAACTTAACTTACATGCCAAAAAATTTGTTTCCAATTTTGTATTTCTAACCAAGTTTCGAGTTTGGAATCGTCGCGAGTGTTGGAAAAAGCTTACGGTAATTCAGTTTTATCAAAAACACAAGTCTATGAGTGGTACAAGGGCTTCAATGATGATCGAGGGTTCATTGAAAACATGATACGTTCTGGACAACCTTCGATCTCTTCAACTGATGAGAGTATTAAAACAGTGAAGGATATAGTGCTTGAAAAGCATCAGGCAAGTGTCCGTTCGAATGATTTTAGTGGATATTTTGGTTATCAAATGCTTTCTTGCTCGACTCGTCGCGAAAAAGCTAAATTTTCTTCAAAATAACGTACAGTAAACAGGTCTCTTCGGACATGCTTGATCGTGCACATCAATGGAGAGCATTATAACTGCCGATGAGACATGGGTTTATGGGTTGGACATGCAAACAAGTCAACAATCATCGGAATGGCGGGAAACGAGGAGTCGAAACCAAAAAACCACGTGAAAGCGCATCAATATTGGAGGTGATGCTCATTGTTTTCTTCGATATTAGTGGTTTGGTGTATCATGAATTTGTTTTTGAAGGACAGACGGTCAATAAGGAGTTCTATTTGGCCGTATTGAGGCGTTTGCGTTAAAACATGCGTCAAAAACGGCCAGAATTGTGAAGGAAAAATTCACGGATTTTACGCTATAATAATGCACCATCACATCGAGCCACGATTTTGACGGAATTTAAACACAAAAACGCAATGAATACTATCGATAAACCACCATATTCACCAGATTTGGTTCCGTGTAGTTTTTTCAACTCTTTTAATCCGCGCATTGATCAGCTGTCGCCCACCGTACAAATGTCGCAAAGAGATTTAATTTTCACAAGTATTGAGGCAACTAAGTTGTTATTGCTTTTATTGGCTTTGTAAAACTAGAAAGTTTGACACACATATACGAATTTATGTACACATACATACATACACATATGTATGGCTTAGCGCATACAGACCAGCATATGAGCTCTTATAACTGTATGTATGCATGTGTGCCCTTTTATTTGCGCATTTACTACAAGTGAATGCCTGCACGCCTTTGCGCGTCTTAGCCTTACAGTGACCCTTCCACGCACACATACACAAATTTAACTTTTCTTCATTCTACGGAGTGTGCGTGTGTCGCTGTTGTTGCTATTGTTGCTATTGTTTTGTTGTCCAGTTTTGGGTTTCCATCTTTGTGTGCTAGTTTTGGGAGATTTGCATTGTTTACGTACTTTGGCTTTGATATTGGAAATTGCGACTTGTTAACAAACAAACACCAGTGTAAACAAATACGCACACACAATCACACCAACACACACACACGAACACAGACGGACCGCATTTATACGCCCAAATAGGTAAACACAATATATTGTTACAAGCAATGAGCGGGCCGAGTTACACAAACTTGTCAACAAACACATACATACATACATGAAGACCATATACACACATACATATATATACACACACATATTATATTGTTTGATGACATAAATCGACAACAATTGCAGTTATTTTATAGGGGCTAATAAAACTTGGGAAGAGTCGAAAAGTCAAAGGCACCCTGTTGTTTGCTCGTGTTTACAAAACAAAGTGACTAAATTAAATTTAAAAATTATGTTAATGTTTTCGGTTTTTTTTTTATTGATATGAATTGAAATTAGGTCAAAAAAAGTCATCAAGGAACCTCGAGTATATAATACCTAGGGGGATGAGGACTTGCGTGAAAGTTCACGCAAATGAGGAAAGTTCTCTGAGCCCCATACACTTGGGAGTGGTCAGAAGCGATTCTTCTACATATGGTTCAAGCAGCTCACGACTTCCAATCTTTGACCAAGTATCCTCTGGGTAGCCAGAAAACATCCCTTTAAATGCGAGCCAAAGTAAAAAGGCGAAAGATACCTTCCCAGGGTTGTGCACTAGCCTTGGGACCCGCTACGTACACAACACCACAATGAAAAGATCAAAACTGCCTCGGATAAAAAACCCCTTTTTGATTATGACCACTGCAAACGTAATAAGGACTATGTTTTAAGGGCATACACCTGGAAAGTCCGGTCCCTTAATTGTTAAGGTAAAGCTGCCCAGCTGGTTGATGTCTTCATAAGAGTAAAAGCTGATTCCACCACTGTCCGAGAAGAGCGATGGACGGAACAAGATCTGAGATGAGCACGTTCTTCGGGCGTTTACTACAGTGGCCATATAAAGCGCAAATTCGGTGTCAGATTCGTGGTGTGAGAAAGACTCCGCCGCCGAGTACTGGCATTCACTCCAGTGGATGAACGTCTAGCCACAATCCGCATAATAGCGAGGTTCTTCAACATATCGCTGATTTGCACATACGAAGGAAGAAAAAGACAATGTGGTCAAAAATGAATTCTACGAGCGCTTGGTACCTATGAAAGCTGCCCTGGAAAAATCATGTTTGGTGACTTTAACGACAGGGTAGGCAAAGAAGGTATCTTTGGCACTACGGTCGGTACATACAGCCTCCACGATGAAACATCCCCAAATGGATCCAGGCTGATCGACCTCGCCGAAGCGCGAAATGTAGTTGTCTGTAGTACTAGATTCCAGCAGAAGAAAATTAATCAATCTGGCTGTCTTCGAATCGAAAAGCCATCAACCTGATCGATCATGTTCTGATAGACGGAAGATACGTCTCCAGTGTTCTAGACTTGCGTACACTCCAAGGTCCTTATATCGACGCGAACCACTATCTCGTTGCAGCCAAGATTCGCACCCGCCTCTGTGCAGCAAACAACGCACATCAACAAACACAATGAATGTTCGACATCGAGAAGCTCAATCACAACAAACATGCGAACGAAAAAGGAGAGAGGCTGAAAACGTGAGTACAAAGAGCTTAACAAGCTGGCCGACAGGAGTAATGCTTGAAAATTCTACGAAAAGTTGCGGCGACTAACAGAAGGTTTCGAAACCAGAGCAAACGCTTGCAGAACCCAAGGTGATGACCTAGAAACCGATTTCCAGAGCATACTGAAATTATGGGGAGAACACTTCTTCAGCCTGCTCAATGACAATGAAAACATAACACCAGGAGATGGTGGATCAGATTCCCCAATCAATGACAATTGAACACACGTTATGTTGTCCGACCATGAAGAAGTTCGAAGGGCAATTATCCGTCTGAAGTACAACAAAACGCAGGGGGTTGATGGAGTGCCGGCGGAGCTTTTCCAACATGGCGGCGAAGAACTAAGAAACGGAGCATGCATCAGCTTCTTTGTAGAGTATGGTCGGACGAAAGCATGCTCAACGATTGGAATTTGAGTGTGCTCTGCCCAATCAACAAAAAGGGAGACCCTAAAATCTACGCCAACTACTGCGGGATAAGCCTCCTCAACATCGCGTATAAGGTTCTATCGAGCGTATTTTGTGATGACCGTCCACCGTCAACGAACTGATTAGACATAATCAAAGTAGCTTTGACCTGGAAAATCAACAACTGTCTAGATATTTACCATGCACCAAATCTTGAAAAACACACGTGGAAGGAAATCGACACACTCCACCTCTTCGTCGATTTCCAAGCTGTTTTTGACAGCACGAAAAGCAGTTGCACTTATGCCATGATATCTAAATTTAGTATTCTCACAAAGCTAATACAAAGCTATGTATAACGTTGAACAATACGAAAAGCTCCGACAAAATGGGGAAGGAGCTCACCGAGCCGTTCGATACCAAACAAGATTTCAGACAAGGCAACTTCTTCATTATACTCCTGAAGAAAATAATTCGACCTGCTGAACTAAATGGAGAGTTTATAAGAGTGTACAGCTGATGGGGTACACCAATGATTTTGATATCGTTGGATTCATCAAGCGCGCCGTTAGTTCTACTTTCTCCAGACTGGATAAGGAAACGAAGCTAATGGGTAACGGGCCTGGTGGTGAACGAGTGCAAGACGAAATATCTCCTGTCATCAAATAAACAGTCGTGGCACTCGTGACTTGGCTCCCACGTCACGTAAATAATTTCGTAAACCATAGAGCCAGCATTAACATAAACAACAACGTCAGCCTAGATTTTCAACGTCGAATGATTCTCGCCAATAGGTGCTATTTCCAACTGAGTAGGCAGAAGAAGTACTCGTAAAGTCCTTCTTCGACGAACAAAGTCCAAATTATACAAGTCTCTATACCCGTCCTGCTATATGGTGCAGAGGCATGGGGGACGACAATATTTGATGAGTTAGCGTTAAGAATTTTCTGTGGAAAGGTTTTGCGGAAGATTTATGATCCTTTTCGCATTGGCAACGGTGAATACCGCAATTATCGCGCTGGCTATGTTATGCCGTCTTAGTGGATAAAAATGATCCAGCTCTGAAAGTATTCGACGCAAAACTCGGCGGTGCGAAGCAGAGGAAGGGAAAGACCTCCACTTCGTTGGAAAGGCCAGGTAAAAAAGAACCTTGCTTTTCACCAATAAAAAGAAGAATAGTAAGCATGTTTTCTATTGGCTCCCTTACACGTAATCTTAGCGACCCGTTTTTCAGCTCTTTCAGATATTTTATTATTTAGTATTTCTTGTACTTGTTCGGTAGACAGACGTTTTACGTAATGGTCTCGTGATTTTGAATCCAGTATATATACAGCTACTTTATCCTGCACTTTTTTATTGAAAGAAGCATCAAAATAATAACCTGACCTGTCGCCTAAAAGTAGACTAAGTTTATTTTAATATTTGAAATGGGGAATATTTAGAGTTGTCTTCAATATTTTTCGATTTTGTAAGCTTAAAAATGCTAAGTTTAATTTAATTTAAACAATTCGATAAAATTTTATGTAAAACTTTAACTGTATTTCATATTATTTACAAGCGCTGTATCATAAGATCATTTTAACACATATTCTCACTTA
>NC_064303.1:19571905-19589027 GCF_023373825.1 Bactrocera dorsalis | reverse complement strand
GCGTATCTTCTTATTAATACAAAAAAAAATGTTGAGGGGACAAGTTTTTTTGGAAATATCACGGGGTGGAAACCTGGATAATTGACCCTATGATGTCACTCGCTCTTCCTTTTCGCTGTTTGGTTTCGAGGATTCAGGGTCCTTTTCACACTTGGCCTTTCCAGTGGAATGGAGGTCTTTCACTTTCTCTGCTTCCCCCGGCGGTAGGCTATATTTTTGAAATGATGTACGAGTCGGCGGTTGTTTCTGGCCAACCTATGACGTGAACGAAAGAAGAAGAGAAAGATTTTCCAAACATTTCAAAATGCTAATGATAGCGGCGATGATGTTGATGGTGGTGGACGAGAAGTCTAAATTTGGTGGTGACTATAAAACAATACACAGTGACCAATCGGACTACGGAGATGCTAATGCTTAGCCCATTAGAGATACCACGTTTCGACGAATATATCCACAAAGGAAGATGATATAGCTATGGACCCTGACGAAACGAAAGCAGGATTTCATTTGTCAAATACGGCTATTGGAGGTAATCGTGGAGCAAAAACTATTGTGATCAGGGAAGGTACAATGAAACTATTTGGTGGTCAAAGGCCAAAACCAAACAGAAAAAAAAAAAACAGGCAAAAGGAAAATACTGAGCATTGGAAATGCGCAGGACAAATCAAAGTCACTATGCACGTAAAGGTTTGAATCTAAAAAGCGATACCTTCATACGCGTGTTTCCAGTGTCACTTGTTGAAAGGGTTACAGCTCCAAAAAAAAATAAGATATTGGCAAGATACAATAATGGGGATGAAATACATACATGTATGCTTCTATGGAAAGCTGATAAGGCAAACTTTAATCATGTTTTTCACCTAAAACGAAGCATGACCTTTATAGAGCAGTGATGTCAACCGCATCGATTTGAGCAATTATGTCGTTTTATACTCTTTGACAATTTCCGGATTCGCAAATATTAATTTGGCGCCTATAAGTCATTTTCAAAAGCTACATAAACTTGGCGGAAGAAAGATTTGCTAGTGCAGAACACCCACCTTGGTGGGTATACGTACAATACGAGGCAATAAGATTGTAAGTGGCGAGCTCGAGTCCAGCAATACAGATAAGCTTTCATAATTCATATCCATTCTCACAGATTTTTCACCATTTTCTTTTCTTGCCACAGATTTAACACCTTTATGGAGACCGGCGGTTGCAAAACAAACTGTATAAGATCTCGTTTATTAGATTTTTTTTTTAATTAATCTTTGGGATAACCCAAAGAGGGTTGGCATAGTGAAGCATCGTGCTTTGCAGTTCAGTTATGAGATTTTGGTGGCATTCCCACGAGAATGGAGGCGATTATGAGGTTGGTAAACAAAAACGTTTGCCGCCGAAAAAGACAGTACCACCGAGATCCGTAGTTGGGTTGTTCAAGAAACAAAAAACCGCGGCTATTTGCATCGTCAACTCAGGCAAAATCAACCGCAACTTATCGACGGAACTTAGAAGTAGCACACAGTCATCGTCAGAAAGGATAGGTGCGTGATGACTTGAACTTGAACAAGGCGGTTTAAAAAACGTTTAGATTTGGGCCTTATTCGTCTGGAATTTCGCCAAAAATGATTGACATGGCCGAAGAAGACAATAACTTGTTAAAATGTTACTTTTTTGTTCGATTGAGCTCCATTTTGATCTACACGGAAAATTTAAGTAAGCAAAACTTGTCATGAATCAAATCCAGAGATAATCCACAAGGCGGAACTTCGTACAGAACGAGCCACTATGTGCTGACCTCAGTTTCATCGATTGTTGTTTTTTTCTTTTTTGCCTGTATTTTAAGGCCCTTACTCCTTTTTGGGAAAATGTTGTAACGGCACCTGTCAATGAGATGGTTATTTAAAGATTTTAATCCAGAAGTTCTTTTTTTTACCCAGAACTGCGCCTTTCAATAGCGGTTTGGTTCCAGCAAGATGGAGAGCAACTACAACCAGAAGCCAGACCGGTTATTGTGGAGCTCCAATGAAATTTTGAAAACAAATTAATACCTAGGAAAATTCGAATTACCGCTGTCTCTAACGGCACCTGCACCTGACGGCACCCAGGCTTTTGTTTTGTGGGGTTATGTCAAGCCAAAACAAAACCAGGAAGTCTGCAATTGAATTGACAAGCATATGTGTGTTAGAGCCATGGACGGGCATTTTTGGTCCATAATTTTTAAAAAAATAATTGATTATATAGAATTAAATAAACTTTCGCATTGACTTTATATAATAGTTGTAATGGTTTGGGTTTGTAACACCATTATATTTCTTTTAACTCCTTAGATTCTAATTTTTTTAAAAGGAATTCATATGGAACCTTCAGATTTTCATGAAGGAACCGCTTTGTTAGAATATTTTTTTACGAAAAAGTTACATTTAATTTCTTCAGTGAACATTTTGGGAAAATAATATGTAATATTTTCTTACATAATTTTCTCACACAAAAACAATACGCGGTAATACAAACAAACCAGTTACTCGGTAGTTACCAAAACATACTAGTGTTGCGTCAAGTTAGATTCTACTGCATAAGCATTTTAATAATAATTTTATGTTTTTTCTAAAAACGCACAAAAACATTTCCATTTCCAACTCTTTTGTAAGCATTCATGTAAACAATATATTTACCGCTATTCTTCAATATCGGAATTGATATTGTCTGTATGTATTTACATACAGAAATCCATATTGCTTCCAACTAGTGAGAGTTTTCAACAGCCAAATATACAAGTTCCCCGATAAGCAGCGTTGCATACGAGTAGCTTTCAATTTACTTCCAGCCGATTTGAGTGGATTAAAACCAAGGCTTTATTTGGTTATGGTTGTGTGTAATTTATGCATTTTGTTAGCATCCAGGTATATGAAATGGGCTTAGAAAAAGATTGATTTATGTGTTTATGTAACTCTTTTGCCATTTTGGGCATTTTGATTTAATAAAGTGCTGATTGCCTTTTATGTATTAGACGGGCGATGGAGATGGATGAGTCACAAAAATTATCATCACTCTTATTTGATTTTAGGTTTATGTACCTGTTTTCCAAATTTGCTACACTTCTGTCCTAATAAAGTATTAGTTTAAGGCGTTTTATGGTTGTTGCCTTTCCATATTGATTCATTGTGTCAATATTAATGGGGGAGGATTTGGTGTTATTCTATTATAATAAGCCTCAATATGCTAAGGGGAATATATTCTATTCAATTGCATAAAGTGGAGCAAGAAGTTGTTATAAACTTTCGAGGATAACCTTAGCTTCCAGAAGCTCGCAGGAGATTTTCGAAAGTTCTCGAATCAGATTGAAACGTTCCAATTTCTTACAGGCCAATATGCGTAGATGTAAGCTGTCTGAAGGCTCAATTCTCTTAGTTGGCGATTTGAAGTGAAGAACGGCTATTCGATCTAATGTATCGTAATACAACAATAAAAAAAAAGAGAAGCGAAACCTGGCTAGAAGATAGCAGTTCAACCGCCCGCTATATATGGCTACCTCCAAGAAGTAACTCCATTCCATTAACAGAATAAAAGGAGTAGGAACGGTTTTCTTATGGGCCAGATGCGATCTTTTCTCAATAATTTGAAACGCCAACAGTGACCACATATAAGATGTTCAAGGGAAAAAGACTCAGACAATAGTAGAATATAACAGCGCTATCATCGACTATAGAAGTTCACAATTATCGATTTTCGGAGGACCTTAATTCGATAAGCCAAAGAGTGGGGCATGTACAAACACGGATTCGGGAGGAAAGCGCATTGTAGAAATGGCTGTGTAGCTTGGTCTAAAAGTTCGCAAATATGGGGAACGCAACCACTTTCAAGAAGACCGGGATACGATGGAAACTACAACCAGGATCTGTTTTACTGTTAGCATCAGAAATATAGTGTAATAAGTCAAGTATGTATATGGGGGCTAATAGAAGTATTAGCCCCATTCAAACAATTTTTGACATAAAGACAAAAAACTATTGACAGAAAAGGATTAGGTACTGAACTGCAATTGTATATCTCAGAAATTTACCAATATTTTCGGTCAAATTGTCAACTATGGGTAGCTGGTTGTTTAACATATTCGGCACCTAGGCGCGGACTTGCTTGAACAGTTTTGGTTGGATTTGGGACAATATTTTAGTCATTCCTTTTTAAAAAAAAACTTTCAAAATAAGCTGCTTTCTTGCGTCGATTGCAGGGCGCTGCCAGATGCGATTTGCAAGGCATTGAAGCCTTCCCCAAAATAGCCTTGAAAGCCGAAGAGCATGCTGCTTGGATACCCTCTCTGTCCGTCTCAAAATGTTTGCCCTTCATTAGCCTTTCTCAGCGCCAAGAAAACAAAAAACAGACCGGAGGCCACATATGGAACATATGAGCTGTAGAGCGACTATGAAAGCATTGGGATGCCGGCCTTGGTTAGGTAGCTCTTCACAAGAAAGGCGATGAGAGCCGGGGCGTTGTCGTGATGCAACTTCCAATGTCATACGCAACGTCAAAAAGTCATGAACCACAGATTTTGATAAATTTTTGTATGGTTTTCATCAGCAATCTCTTCTCGGCCCTCCAAAAAGGCCTGGTGCCACCGAAACACACCACTTCGCGCTAAAGCAATATTTGGGTAAGTCTGCTTGATCATATCAAACGTCTCTGTCGCAGATTTAGCGAATTTCACAAAGAATTTAATCGCGTACCTCTGCTCTAACAAACGCTGCTTTTTCGGCTTGCATCAAAGAAACACCTCGCGCAAAAATGTTTATCCTGACTCTCCAGATTCTCGGAGACAACTAATCAGCCGCTCGTTCGTTAGCTAGGAATGCCCTCATCGAATCCAGTCGGTGCGTATACGCTCCGAAGTACAGTCGCGACGGAAGAAAGTCAGCTCTATTACATTCTGGACAAACCTTGTAAAATGGCATACTTTAAACAAATTATTGGTGCAAAATTATATTCCGTTATACTAATTACTTCTTGATTTGTGTGAAAGCTTTAAATGGGATTTAAAATTATGTTATATGGGAAATAGACGTGGTTGTGGTCCGATTTTCATTTTCACATCGTGATATAGGAATATGAAAAAATGCCACATACGAAATTTTGTCGAAATCGGTTGGTCGGGTCCCGAGATATGGGAATTCACCAAAAAGAGGGCGGTACTATGCCCATCGTCCAATTTTCACACCGGCTCTCATAAATCTGTCGTGTACCATCTCGAAGGTAAAATTTATTGTCTCTGGCGTATTTTGTTGTTGATTTATCGCGATTTTTGTAGTTTTAACAGTACCGTTATATTGAGAGAGAGCGGTGTTATCATTCGATTTTATTCATTTTCACACTATCGGTAAGAGTTATTATAGTATTTGTAGTATACTCTATGTTTTAGGAGATATGTACCACTGTTGCTAAACCATAGAACTTAAAGCATAGAGAAGGTGTAAATTGAGTTAAAAATGTGACAACTTGTGACAAGGACGGGGGGAGGGGTTAAAAAGTCCTTAAATTCGTGTGACGTAATTTATGGATGGCCCCCTACTACAAATTTGTTTCTAAAAATTTTTTCAAAAGTAAGTATTTAATATAATTTAATCAGCTGTTTTGAAGCAAACTTTACACCTACTACTGATGTACAGAAAACAGTATGTTCACAGTTGAGTGTTTTAACTAAGTATCAACTAACGAACTACCAGATTAACAAGTTCGGTCTGAATATCCCTATTATAAATCGACAACAGCTATGTTGCCACTTTTTCACTTTTTTCTTAGAACAAACACCCGAAAGTTGTGCAATTTATGATTTTTAGCTTTTGCCATCGTCGCGAAAAGACGCTGGCTGGGTTACGGCGTCTGTTTTTATGAATGAAGCTTGGTCGCTTGTTGAAAATGCGCCTGCGTTTATGAGTGAAATCGTTTTTGTTGTCAAATTTACTACAGATGCTTCTGCTATTTGAGACAATTGTTGTTTTTGTAGAACAATCTTTCAATTTTTTGTTGGTGGCATATTTACATGTGTACGCATATGTATGTATGTTTGTATGCTTGAGCATTATTTGTTCGGCAATGTATACAAATATATGTATGTACATATAAGTATATATGATTGTATCAACACGCACATTTACCTATACATATATTGATAAGTGATAACATCATGGCTTGAATTTCTGAACGCGCACATGCGTATACAATACATACATTCATATGAGCATGTGCAGAGACATACGATTAATAAGATAGAAGATGTACATATTTATAAGAACATACATATGTATATTGTTGTGATAAATATAATTTCTTTTAGTAGGACTAGTACTATATAAAGATCAAATAAAATTATTAAATATGCAAGTCCAAATTGACTATAAATATTACAATGCATGCATTCATACAAAATTATACTCATATCATAAAACGGCAAAACGAAATTCCTTACATTCGTACATTGCGTATGAAGGGAATTCCCTGGTCGAAAGCTAACATGAAGCATGAAAACATGATAATGGTGTTAATGTTATTTCTCTTCATATTCAGTGATTGAGTATGTGAGAGAACTGTAAACAATGTTAACATTGTATTTCACAGCGTGAATTCTGTGATTGTGAGGTGAATTCCGTACTTCAATTCTAACAAATGTTCGATATCGAACCTGCACCTTTTCTATGTTTTAAGTTCTCTGGTTAAACTTATTAGAGGGCGGGGCCAAGTCCACTTTTTCGAAACTTTTTTCCCACAGTTGCCAATGGCTACAGCGATGTCCTGTGTCTGATTTTATTACTTAATTAAGTGCTAAGCTATGGCACTTTAAACTTTTTCCATTAATTCCGATTTGTGAGCGTGCCAGTGCACTATGGTTCCTAGGACCACATTTTCTGGCCAAAATTCAAATAACTGTAATATAGTTTTGAAATTTTGCATATATATAGTAAATAGGGTTTATAGAAAGAATGGGAGTGTTTAAAAAGCCGCCACGCACATCTATCTAATATACAGTGACTCAAACAAATGACCGCGTGGGGAATATTTTGCCATAGCAAGAATACTTTCATTTCGAATTTTTTTTAAGTTTTTTATTAAAATATAATTCAACACAAATAGCGCAAATCAACGTTAAACATTCTGCACAAAATTTCATAAAATTCGATAAGTTTTCCCAAAATTTTGAACCTTGTATTTAGAGCTTTAAATCAAATTGCGAGTACGCAGCCCAATGAATTTTGGTATAAGGAAGTACACGTTTTCGTCGGCTCAGACTGCGCAATGATTTTAACAATATTTTTGAAAACTGTTCTCTATTCTCTAAAACTGTGGAAAATTTTACAAAATAGGTTTGAAATTTAAATAATTTCTGTTTTTTATTGGGTGATATTTTTATAATATTTGTATGTTTGTTTAAACTTATTACCGTTAGTAGTAAATAATAAAATATTTTTTAGTTAACATATAAGAAGCAAACACCAGCGTAGTAACATATGTACATAAATATTAAATTGAATCATTTTCTAATTCTAAATTATTTAATAGCTCTTCGTATCCACAGTTAAGGCCCAAATTACATTCGTCGTTTTCATCATTTTTATCAACGTCGTTTGCAGAAAATGTATCAGCGTCACCATCCGCAGAGCTTAATAAAGCAATAACTTCCTTAGGAAGTTGCATTCGTTTTTGTTTTTTTATGCGTTTGTCGAGGCTAATGCTAGAAAATAAAGGATCTGATGTGTCAAAAGCTCTATTAATCACGTCAGTTAGATTGCTAATTCGGCTGTTTTTCCGAGCATAATGTACCCTATCCGATTTATAAATTTTATTTCGCGATTCTGAGGCTTCTTCACCAAAATAACCAATTGGAAGTACCATGTTTTCGATGATCTTTTTGGAGTGAACTACTACTACTAGTTTTCTTATATTAGACATTTCATTTGAGTTGTTTAAAGTCCTTTTTAAAGTTACAGCGAAATCTATTTGACCTCTTTTACGGGCAGCCGTAGACGCAGCGGACACCATTAAGTCAATATTGTCGTCTTGCTGTTTCGATAATTCCGCAGGTTCTCTTCTTTGCGTTCTTGCAGATTTTTCATTAAATGTAAGGGATTTACGGCCTACTTTTGATGTGCTTGGTATAGAATATGACAACTCCGGTTTCATTATTTCGGTTTTTGTTAAAAGCCAGTTTGCATTTTGTTTCAAAAATACATCTACACGCCGATGACTTTTTCCCCATCTGTCATTAATATATTTACATATAATTCTATTTTTTTCCTTTAAATAGACAGTGTATTCATCGGAAACGTCAATTGCAATAACGTTTTCTAACAAAAAATCAAAAACTGCTGTCTGTCTAACACACGTGTTTGCCTCCTCCTTCCATACTTCAAATAAATCAGCAAATCGCACGGAGTAGTGGTCTAAGAAAAATGTGAATTATTCAAAAATCGCAAAAAAGAGCAAAATAATTTTTTGCACACAAACTCCAAATTGAGTTATTTATACAATCACAAAGTACCAAGACTACCAACTGCTACCAATTTTTTTAAGCTCTACGTAAAGTTGAAAAATATTACTCAAGCCAAAGTTAATATTTAAATAATTTTTTTTCAAACTTAACAACAGTTGAATGTATTAATATTCGAGAAACAAAATATAATAACCTTTATTGTTAGTTTCCATTTTTTTCTTTTAGTTAATTTTAATTTGTTTATAAAATATTCAGTTTTGAGTTTCAGCCAAATTTCACCACTTGTATAAGCAAATAGGCAAAGTTACAATTTAACTGCTGACCACATAACGGTAAACCGATTAAAGGGAAAACAAAATATGCAATTAACTCATGCGAAGTATCAGCTTAGTGATGGTAAAAAGAACCGACGAAAAATCGGAACTTTTAAAAATCGATTTTGGCCAGAAAATGTGGTCCTAGGAACCATAGTGCAGTGGTCCAGTTACCCCTAGCTTCGAACTCGAATTTTTTTGTACTTAGAAATCCGTATACCAAGCGTTGCGTCAAGCGACAACCTTTAAACATAAATACTAAATTTGGGAAGTATAATACTTAACTAATGTAAATACATTAATTTTTATATTAAATATTTGAATTAAAAAGTTAATGTTTAGTTTATATATAATACTCACCCTAATAATACTATTTTATATACTCACCATAACTTTCTACCACAATGTAACGAAATGTATGGTACTTACCCCTTTTCGTAAATACATACTTACGCGCCCCGTTAGATCATAAAATTTCTATAATGAACAATTCAATTGTGTAAGAAGAGCAAATAGCATCGGTCGTTTATATTTTTCGGTACAGGCAATCTAGTTTTCACGCATTCTCAATGAGTAATTTTTCTCAAAAAAGCCTGAAATTTTTCATGGCGCCCGAGTAGGGACTCAATGCGCGATAAAAGTTTAACAAATAATAATAACAATTTTTGTGCATATCGTATTTTCGTAAATAAAATTTTCGGTTTCAATTGCCTGTGTGCGTCTCGCGTCTCGCTTCTCGACTATTGTCGGTTGTCGTCGGCTAACTAAAAGTGAATAATATTTAAACAAATTCAAAGGTAAATTCATAAACGGTGTATATACAAACAAAAAAAAAGTGTACAAAACATATTTAAAGGTCCGTATCTAGCTCTTAAGTAATTGCTAAAAAAAAATATATTATTTCTTCAAGTAATTTTGTCAGCTGGTTACGCATTGTGAATGATCCACATTAGAAGAGCGAGAGAGAATAAACAAAGAAAATAAACTTTGTGTGTCATATAACGGGTGATTTTTTTGAGGTTAGGATTTTCATGCATTAGTATTCGACAGATCACGTGGGATTTCAGACATGGTGTCAAAGAGAAAGATGCTCAGTATGCTTTGACATTTCATCATGAATAGACTTACTAACGAGCAACGCTTGCAAATCATTGAATTTTATACCAAATCAGTGTCGGTTCGAAAGTGTTTTATCGACAAATTTTGTTCAGCGATGAGGCTATTTCTGGTTGAATGGCTACGTAAATAAGCAAAAATTGCCGCATTTGGGGTGAAGAGCAACCAGAAGCCGTTCAAGAACTGCCCATGCATCCCGAAAAATGCACTGTTTGGTGTGGTTTGTACGCTGGTGGAATCATTGGACCGTATTTTTTCAAAGATGCTGTTGGACGCAACGTTACGGTGAATGGCGATCGCTATCGTTCGATGCTAACAAACTTTTTGTTGCCAAAAATGGAAGAACTGAACTTGGTTGACATGTGGTTTCACAAGATGGCGCTACATGCCACACAGCTCGCGATTCTATGGCCATTTTGAGGGAAAACTTCGGACAACAATTCATCTCAAGAAATGGACCCGTAAGTTGGCCACCAAGATCATGCGATTTAACGCCTTTAGACTATTTTAGTCTAAAGTCTACAGAAATAAGCCAGCAACTATTCCAGCTTTGGAAGACAACATTTCCGAAGAAATTCGGGCTATTCCGGCCGAAATGCTCGAAAAAGTTGCCCAAAATTTCCGAATGGACCACCTAAGACGCAGCCGCGGTCAAACATTTAAATGAAATTATCTTCAAAAAGTAAATGTCATGAACCAATCTAACGTTTCAAATAAAGAACCGATGAGATTTTGCAAATTTTATGCGTTTTTTTTTAAAAAAAAAGTTATCAAGCTCTTAAAAAATCACCCTTTACATATATCTATGTATTTATGTATGTATGTACCTGTGTAGTAGCATAAACATTTTCATTGCGATTTAAGGAATGTTGTTGATCATTGGTAAGTTTTATACAACATTTCAGAACGAAATATGCTTGATAATAATGATTTTAACTAAGATGAATTTAACGATTACTTTGAATTTCCTTCAAGAAACAGTTGTTGATTTCATGTTTCTTCGCAAAACCAGGTTTGCCGTATTCGCATTTTATTGAAATTAGTACTAGATTTCTGTAGAGCTGCATACTAGCACAAGAAAATTGACCACTTCTTAAGCGTTTTTTGTATGAAGTTTTTACACTTCTTTAGAGCTGGATACTAAGCTTAAGTTTACAAAAAGTTTTATTACAAATTATTGCTGTGCAAGTGAAAAGATTCACAGAGTGTACCCAACAGTGGCGTGACCGAAACGCCAATACTTTTACGCAATTTTTACTTGTCACTAACACTTCCTCACAAATCTTTAAAATGAGTAAGATATTTAGCGGGATTCTGTAACCAGTCTCTAGTCTCTATTTGAGACATTTTGAGGTAAAGTCTCAATTTGTGACTAGTTACTATTCACTAAACAGTCTCTAGCGTTAGTCTCAAAACATTGCCTCAAATTTGAGACCTGATAGTTAGCAGGCCACAAAACTAAAAGGAGCTCTTGTCTGCTATTTTGAATATACTGAATAGAGGTTATCATAGATATTAATCGATTGTCGTTTTTTTTATATGTTGTAAACAGCTCAAACACGAAAAGGTTAAAAATAAATAAATTTTACATAAATTTCGTAAATATTATGAAACAAGGTGAACATATATTTACATTTTTATTGGTGATTATGTTTTTTGACTATGGTAAAAAAAATTTAATATTTGCTGTCGATACTTATTTTCATTCAAGTGTAAAAACATCTATGAATGATGAAATGTAATAGATTTTGTGACTGTCACTTACAGAATAGCAAAATCGTCTCAAGTCTCAAAAATTGTCTCTAACTAAAAATCTTAAATTTAGAGACTTGAGACTGTCTCACGTTACAGAATCGCACGGATTGTGTATTTTGTTTGTTTTATAAAGGGTGATTTTTTAAGAGCTTGATAACTTTTTTTAAAAAAAAAACGCATAAAATTTGCAAAATCTCATCGGTTCTTTATTTGAAACGTTAGATTGGTTCATGACATTTACTTTTTGAAGATAATTTCATTTAAATGTTGACCGCGGCTGCGTCTTAGGTGGTCCATTCGGAAAGTCCAATTTTGGGCAACTTTTTCGAGCATTTCGGCCGGAATAGCCCGAATTTCTTCGGAAATGTTGTCTTCCAAAGCTGGAATAGTTGCTGGCTTATTTCTGTAGACTTTAGACTTGACGTAGCCCCACAAAAAATAGTCTAAAGGCGTTAAATCGCATGATCTTGGTGGCCAACTTACGGGTCCATTTCTTGAGATGAATTGTTGTCCGAAGTTTTTCCCTCAAAATGGCCATAGAATCGCGAGCTGTGTGGCATGTAGCGCCATCTTGTTGAAACCACATGTCAACCAAGTTCAGTTCTTCCATTTTTGGCAACAAAAAGTTTGTTAGCATCGAACGATAGCGATCGCCATTCACCGTAACGTTGCGTCCAACAGCATCTTTGAAAAATACGGTCCAATGATTCCACCAGCGTACAAACCACACCAAACAGTGCATTTTTCGGGATGCATGGGCAGTTCTTGAACGGCTTCTGGTTGCTCTTCACCCCAAATGCGGCAATTTTGCTTATTTACGTAGCCATTCAACCAGAAATGAGCCTCATCGCTGAACAAAATTTGTCGATAAACACATTTCGAACCGAACACTGATTTTGGTAATAAAATTCAATGATTTGCAAGCGTTGCTCGTTAGTAAGTCTATTCATGATGAAATGTCAAAGCATACTGAGCATCTTTCTCTTTGACACCATGTCTGAAATCCCACGTGATCTGTCAAATACTAATGCATGAAAATCCTAACCTCAAAAAAATCACCCGTTATTATATACGCTTTACTCAACAGATGTTAGGCAAAAACAAAGCAAAATAAGACAAACAAATTGTTTAGCTGTGACCGCGTTGTGAGAACGATGGATGTGAAAGCCTACAGCATGATACCGTGAATTTGACGTTTGCTTACTCGTTGTAACAAATTGAATTCGAAGAAAAAAAATTTCGGTTAGACCCGCGTCGTGAAAAGAATTGGCATATTTATGCAAAATTATTTAAAATAAATATTTAAATCTCTTCGAATTGTGTTTCGTTTAATATTTGTGAACATCTTGTGACTGCAATAATATTTAGAAAAAGGGTCAGTAGAGAAAATAATAATTCAATATGAACAAAAATACATTTAGTGCATATACATACCTACAAGTATGTATGAGCCGGGAAAAAGGCTTTTAATATAAGTGCATCTAAATTTGAGAAAATTTATGAAAAATATGTAGACTTTGATTGTGATCGTTATTTCTGAATCAGCTGGATTCACCAGCGCTATTCGATGAAACCTATTTGGAGGAATGCCCAACAATTCATTAGTTGTTTGAGAGTTTGGTTCACAATGATCCAAATATCTCAGATATTGAAAAATTTAACCATCTGGTTAATTGTCTATCTGGAGAGGCATTGGGTACGGTAAAAGCGTTTCAAATGTCGGATGAAAATTATCCGAAGGCGTTGGCAAGTCTCAAAAAAAATTACGATAATAAATTGTTGATATTTTTCAATATAATTTCGAATCTTTTTGAGTTGCCAACTACATATACAAAAGCCATCGGCACCCTCATTGCGAGCGAGGATCTATGAAGTGTCGGTTGCGTATGACCCATTGCTATCGCTGGGCGATGAGAAATCAATTACAATTGCGATAATCATACACATAGGTTAGGTAAGGTTAGATGGCTGATCAAAGATCGCACGTGGATTAATAGATGTAGTCCTTTGTGATGCCATAGAAAATAGAACTCCCGTGTTCGTACTTACAGATCGGCAAAACGCTTTGTAGTCAATACAAATTTGCAAAGGCGCTAAATATCTACATCCACCGGTAGGATATCTGAAGGTATGTGCCCCCAAGTATCTAAGCCTTAACCTCCCAAATGCGGGAAAGTCAAGAAGGAAGTGCTGGCTAGTTTCTGCCATATCTTCTTCCAAGCAGCTTCTGCATACGGCGTCCGGTAAGATTCCCAGTCTTACAGCATGTGTGTCAATAGGGCAGTGACCCGTCAAGAGCCCCACCATTAAAGAGAGGCTAGCCTTACTGAGGGCAAAGAGATCGCTAAATCTCCTACGATCTATCTTGGGCCAGAATGCTTTCGCGACCGCGCAAGTACCAATGCTGGTCCGGCATTGACCAAGCATCCGCGAGGCCCAACTATTCAGTAGTAGAATACAAGAGGACACAGGAGCACCGACCCATTCCCAATCTACCGAAAGAGACTCTAGGGTGCCTTTCCTTGCTAGCTCATCAGCTTTGCAGTTACCTGCTATTCCGCTGTGGCCCGGCACCCATACAGGTCTTATTATAAATAATGTGACGCCAGACACTCCTCAAACAGCTCAATCATACACATGGTCATGACAAAAGTTGACTTTGCCACCCGATCAAAGTAGGAAGAACAGCTGGATTACGACAAGCCACCATTGTGGAAGGACTGTGAAGCTACTCTGAATAGAAGATTTCATCAATTATCAGCAGAACGAGCGTCATGTTCGAGAACTAAACCCGCAGCTGCAAACAGTATGAGTCATATGACAGAAACAAAATCGGACAGAACCAAACCATAGTTAGTAGCTGCAAATACAAAGCAGCCTCTTTGTCAACAGTGTAAATCAAAGGGCCACTACACCTTTAAAACTTTCTCTGTGCAACAGAGATTTGAGTATGTCAAATTGGGGCTTCGTATGCATAAATTGTTTGCGTAAGGGACATACGGTCTTCAAGTGCAGAGCGGATCGATGTCGTGTGTGCAATCGATCCCATCATACGTTACTGCACCAGTATCCCGTTTCCTTTACTGCGGAATCTCATCAGCAACCAACAACAACTACACACTTATCGTCTATGGATTAAGTAGTCCGAAAATTCTGAGCTCTGGAGGAACTTCCTTTAGAAATATGTGGCAACAAGTTCACACCAGAACAAAATAGTGTGCACAATTTTTCGTTAACACAACTGAAGTATTGCCTTCAGGACGGCTTCAGGTTAGATTGCCCTTTAAACGGTTACTCCTATGAAACCGCAGTTCGGCGGTTTCAGGTTCTGAAGAGGAAAGCATTGAAGGATCCAGAACTTCGTAAAATTTACATATATGGCCTTTATAAATGAATATATAACATTGTGTTACATGAGCCCAACAAACATTAAGATCCCGAGTGAGCCACACTACTTCATTATTGAACTACATGCTGTCTTTAATGCTTCGAGTCGATCTTCTTCTCAAATAGCATTGAATGAACTTTTGATGGTAGGTCCAACCATACAAGGAGAGTTATACTCAACGCTCTTCCGTTTTCGCTTACAAACATAAGTATGCACTAACAGCGGACATTACTAAAATGTATCGCCAAATAATTATGCATGAAGAAGATAGAAATTGTCCACACAATAGGAGAGTGCTCCTTCAGAGCAAATACAAGTTTTTCGATTTAACACCGTAACTTACGGCACTGCGCCTGCACCATTTCTCGCAACACGGTGTTTGCAAATGCTCAGTGATGCCAATACAATGAAATATCCGCTCGGTTCTTTGGCCATTAAAAGAGACTTTTATGTTGATGATTTATTAACAAGATCCGATAATTTCGAGTCTCTAAATCGTTTGAGAAGTGACATAATTAAAATGTTAAACTCGGCCGGATTCACCTTATGGAAATGGCACTGAACAGTCATTAAGCTTCAGTGACAAAAATTCTTATTCCACTCATACGTTGCCGAAAGAGGATTTGTTTCGATTTCGTTTTAGAAGACAATTTTAGTGTTCTGCGAGCCACTAAACGAAACAAATTGCCAGTTTTTCCTCGCCTTTTCGATCCTCTTGGACTATTAGCCCTACTAGTTACCAAAGCAAAAAGCTTATTGCAAGAGCTTTGGATTCAAAAACTAGATTGGGATGAGTCAATTTCATTGCGCCTCGACACTAGTGGCAGAATTTTAAACCCAACCCAATGCAGTTTTCAACAATTATCATTCCTCGTTACGTAAACGTAGAGTCGAGTACCATCTGCCAAATACATGGCTTCAATAAGGGCGTACGGTTGCTGAATATATATACGAAGCCAATCTACTAGTGGTATTAAATGTAGGCCGCTTACTGCAAAGTCTAGAGTGGGTCTGCTGAAGACCAATTCTCTTCCGCGTCTTGAGCTCTCGGCAGCACAACTTTTTTCAGAATTATGGTCAAGGGTTGCGCCTATGTGGACGAATTGAATAATTCGATAGGTTTTGGCGGTTCACGATTCCTCCTAGCAGACCTGAAGGCACCCACTTCTAGCTCTCCCTAGAAGACAAAGCATTAGAGAAGAAGAAAACTAATTTTACACTAACTAAAAATGTGAAAGATAACACAATATTGAGCTTTATCGAAAAATTTTCTTTTCATCAGAAATTACTTTGTGTGGTCGCATATTTACTAAAATGGTTCCGACGACCAGGGTAGGGAACTGATATCTAACGAATTACAATTGCATTTTTTGAAAATTGTTGCAGTGATTCAACATTCGGAATTTGCGAATGAAATCCAAAAACTGACCTAGGGCACCACGCTACCAGCAACCGTGCAAAAACTCAATCCGTTCTTGCATAAGTACTCGGATATGTCGCTTTAATCCAAATTAATCCGAGTAGGAGATAAAAGCACACACTGCTTTCATTACAAGCCGAAGCTGCAAACCCAAATACTGGGAAACTTGCTAGTTGAAAGACTTCGAGCGCTACGCCCTTTCCTTATATTTAGCGTAGATTTTTGGTCGACCACCCGTGAAAACTTATATCGCAGTTTTTGTGTGCCTTTACTCCGAAAGCAGTACACTTAGAATTAGTTTCTGATTTATGGACTAATTCATTTATTTTCACCATAAAAAGGTTCATTGGTCGCCAGGACACTAACGACGGAGAAGTCCTACCTCCAGCACAACTACTGATCGGTTGCCCGCTTCGAGCACTGCCACCAGCTCAATTGCCAACGGGCCTAATTCGTTGCCTCAAGCAACAGTTTTGGCAGCAGTGGTCCAAAACATATCCCACGAGCCTTCAGGAGCGTAACAAGTGGCTACATCCGGAGCGGAATCTGCGGCCAGCGATCCCGTCATCAAGCACGAAGACTAAATTTTTGAAGTCTAATAGTATTAATATTTGAATTAAAATGTTAAAGTTTAATTTATATAAAATACTCACCATAATTGTAACGAA